>NW_009258613.1:3805631-3822227 GCF_000687185.1 Egretta garzetta
TCGCCCTCGCCCGCGCCGCCGCCGCCAGCGTTCAGTCAGGTCTGGCGCTTTGCTTTGGCGTGTCCTTGCGCCAGAGCCACCAGAAGCACTTGTGTGCCTGCCCAAGAAGCAAAAGGGATTTGTATAATGCAGAAGTAAGATTTTTACTACTCTGGCTGCTCCTGACACCTTTCTTTGGCTGGGCAATCACGTATGAAATGCCTCTTCCTCAGGTATATATATCCTTAGTCTATCCTTTGTATGGTACTTTTGTCCTCCTCCTGTGTAGTCACCCACTAGTTTGCCTAATGCATTTTGTGCTGAAAGCATGGTTTTGGTTGTCTAAGAAGGGGCCTGTTCCCATGATTCATAGAATCATCGAATCATTTAGGTTGGAAAAGACCTTTAAGATCATCGAGTCCAACTGTTACCCTAACACTGCCATCCCACCACTAAACCCTGTCCCTAAGCACCTCATCTATCCTTTTAAATACTTCCAGGGATGGGGACTCGACCACCTCCCTGGGCAGCCCATTCCAGTGCCTGACAGCCCTTTCTGTGAAGAAATTTTTCCTAATGTCCAACCTAAACCTGCCCTGCTGCAACATGAGGCCATTTCCTTTCATCCTATCACTTGTTACTTGGGAGAAGAGACCAACACCCACCTCACTACACCCTCCTTTAAGGTAGTTGTAGAGGGCAACAAGGTCTCCCTTGAGCCGCTTCTTCTCCAGGCTGAACAACCCCAGTTCCCTCAGCCACTCCTCATAAGACTTGTGCTCCAGACCCCTCACCAGCTTTGTTGCCCTTCTCTGGACACGCTCCAGCACCTCAATGTCCTTCTTGTAGTGAGGGGCCCAAAACTGAACACAGTATTTGATGGGCAGCCTCACCAGTGCCGAGTACAGAGGAAAGATGACTTCCCTGCTCCTGCTGGCCACACTATTCCTGATACAAGCCATTTTGCTGTTGGTTTTCTCAGCCACCTGGGCTTATATTCAGCCAGCTGTCAACCAAAACCCCCAGGTCCTTTCGAGGATGTTTCCTCACAAGGAATGTTCCTGTCCTCCACCTTTTACCTGGGAGAATCTCCCAGCAGGTTACCACCTCAAAATACCTCTTACCACTGTATTTTACTCACAGATCAGGTCAAACAGCAGGCTGAAATTTGTCATCCTGTAGACATGGATATTACATCTCCTGCAGGCTTCTGTGGACTCTCTCCTGCTGTTACCATACTATAACTTCACCCTTGGAGAAGTTACCTTCTAACAGAACTAAAGAGTAAGATTTATGTCTGGAGGCCTCAAGCAGCTGCTCAGATAGCTACAGAAATTCTCACATCTGACATATTCTATTTTGCAGTTAAAATAATGATGTAGCATTGCTTCACATTTTTGATTGAGTTCCCAGCTGGCAAAGTTATGGCATTTCAAACCTCAAAGAAACTGAATGGGACTACATGTCTCAAGACATCACTAATGAGCTTTACGGAGTCCTGCATCTTATCCTAATCTGGTGGCCATCAGTTTGAGTTCAGTCCAATTCAGCAGTGAGAGATGTATTCTGACATAATGTACATTTGATCACAAGATAATAAAGTTTTTTTTCAAAATTAGATTTAAGTTCATATTTTCTTCTGTGTAAGTTCATATATTCTGTTCATTGCCATGTCATGCCTTGATCACAACCTTGTAACAGCCCTCATCAATGACTCCAGAACTTCTGTTACAGAGCACAAATTGGCACAATTGTAACTGGATGAAAGTGGAAGCCTCAGGAGTCAGTGTATATTTCATACCTCTCTGCTAACACAGGTCTTCATTAACTTAAAGGTCTAATCAAACCTAAAGGTCATCCTCTACTAACAGGAAATTCACATATAAGTTTAAATAAGGCTGTAGGATTTTTTTCTAATGATAAATTAATTTATTAAGTCATTTACCTCTCCTGTAATACATGGAACTCCCCACAGCCACTCCGCAATTTTCTAATTGTATTGCTATTTATCGAGGATAGGAGAAAGGAGGTGTCATTGAGTTAAACCTACTAGATTTTTACAGAGGTAGTGAGGCATGAAGGAGCAGAAGTAATTAATGCACATTAGTGTAATTCCGTAGTACTTGTCCTGGTCTGTCTGACTGGATAAGTAACAAATCCATGCTGAGGACAGGGATGTTTACACAGCTGGTTGGATGGCACCACCGAGTGGCCCACAACCACTATACAGAACCACAGAGATTAAAGAAGGGCCACTGGCAAGTCCTTTCACTGCCTACCCATTTATTTCATATTAAATTGCAGGCCCCTTCCATTAGTAACTTTTATAGCTGCACCTTTTTCTCAGACTACTAAGTTTTCCTTGAGAGCATAGCGCATAATCAAGGTAATCAATTTCAAGAAGAAAAAAATCTTGTTGTGTTCAGTACTTTAAGTGCTGTATCTACATTGTATTGCACAGAAATAACTAGGTTAATTTGTTATGCTAAAAACATGGGATTTTTTCATTTGTTTTGCAGAGATTCTATATGACAGTTCTGAAGAAAATCTGAAATCCGCAATATGCTAAGGTGTGGTGTGTTGACTTTGGCCAGCTGCCAGGTGCCCACCCAGCCACTCTGTCGTTCCCCCTCCTCACAAAGACAGAGGGAGAAAATAAAACAAAAAGCTCATGGATCGAGGTAAGGACAGGGAGATCACACAGCAATTACCATTATGGGCAAAACAGACGTGACTTGGGGAAATGAATTTAATTTATTGCCAATTAAATGGAGCAGGATAATGAGAAACAATAACGAGTTTAAAACCTCCTTCCCTCTACCCCTCCCTTCCTCCAGGCTCAACTTTACTCCAAACCCTTGTACTTGCATGTCCTGATTTAAACCACAGTTTATTAGCAGTATATATGTAGGTCCCAGTGTGCCAAATTTAGTTAAGCTGTAGGACTACTTGTCTGAGCAGGTAACTTCTCACTTGTGATGAGCACAAAAGAGGTGTTCTCTGTACACCAGTGACTGGAAAGCTCTCAGAGTGTGTTGGTTTTCCTCTTGTGAAGAACAGCTTTGTTTATGACTCAGGGCTGAACTATGCAGGAAGTCAGCAAGCAGCATTTTGGAGCATGCGTTTGCAACACACTAGTCCTAACCTGGTGGCCTAGCACAAATGGGGCAAAGCTAGATGCTGAGGTAGGATAATCGCACTGGTTTCTTGTCCTTCTTAAAACTGCAGGCTCTTCAGAATGAGGCTTATGATCCATGACCTTGATTTTATTGGGAATGATGACATAGTGACAAAGTGTAATATACCACCGTTGAATACCTGAGGTATTGTGCTAAGACTCTTGGATGCTCAAAACATCAGACTATCATGGCAATATGGCTCTCCAAGTTGTGCCATCTTGTTTCTGACTTCCAACATACTCAATTCAAAGGCTCAGAGGTCTGCTGGATTGTCTTGTTGCCTTTGGGATATGTTGAACTCCTAAACCCTGACAGTTTCAGAAACAATGTCCTTATTGACATTCACTTTTGCCACATAAAAATTCAGGTAAGCCCAAATGTTTTTAGTCTTAGCAGTATTTCAGATTTACACACAGAATAATTCTTTGATGCACGGAAAGTGAGAGAATGATAATTCACAAATCCAGCATATACATACACACTTGCAGCATGGAGGCCTATGTATGAGCTGTTCTTACAATATGCTGCATGCAACAAAATGTTTGCAGCCCGTACAACATCAACACAATACACATACACAGAATTTAATGTAACTTGCAGGTACAGCGTTGCACAACTTCTCACGAGACTTTTGCACTAATTTATTTTCAAATCAAAACCAAATTTTATATTTATGTTCATTGACCTTAATATGTTCATTATTTTCATGCAGCTATTTTTCACTCAGATTACGTACTAAGAGCTTGTAGTAGCACAAGCCCGAATTCTTAGCTTGAAGCAACGTACGTGACAGAGATAATGTAATGAGCCACATTAGAAACAGGAGAATGGAGTCGAGGAAAAAGAAAAAGGGTCCCATCTGCCATACCTTCCCTAAAGAAATTCACTTTACTGCTTTAATACATTACAAGTTTATTTGTTAGATGTGTAAAACAATGCAGTAAAAAATATATTTCTATGTCATGACAAAAATAAGATTTATAACATTATTATTACAGTGCATCAGAAGTATTTTGAATATGTGTTCACTCCATCAGTACATACTCATGTAAGGTGCTATGGCCCTAGCAAACTGATGTCCATGGACAGATCTTAGCTGTTAAAATGCTGTAGCTCAGAGTGCCAGCTGGTGGAAATCAGCTGATTGATACCCACTCAGAATCTGAACCTATGTCTTTCTATTTATTTCCTGTTAGATTATTATTATTTGGTTTGGGTTTCTTGTTACTACTACTACTGCTGTTGCTATTATTATTATTTATTATTATTATTATTAGTAGTAGTAGTAGTATTACTGTTATTATTATTCTATTGTGATAACAGTTACATAGAAACTGTAACAAAATAAGGCTTTCATTTTTCACACCAAAGTACCAGTAAGTCCTCTCCCAAAGAGCACACAATCTACAGGGCAGGACATAAGCTCACAAATAGCAATTTCATGGCAATATATGCAATTCCTAATGATGACCTTCATGATTGACAACACCCTCAAATACAGGAAGAAATTCAAACAGGAACAACTTTCCTGATATGTAAATGCCAGAGACAAGAAATAAAAAAAAAAACCAAAACAGTATGAGAAACCATAAAAAAGAAATAATATAAAATGAAGTAACAGTTCTGCTCAGTGTACATTAAAATGTACAAAGAGGTTTATGAAACACTGCAGCTAATTCAAAAAAAAAAAAAAATACATCAAAGAGCAGATTCTGCAGAACTGGAGTAAATTGCCATACCTGTCTTCTGTACCAGTGTGGTTTATTCCATACCAATTGAACTCAGAAGTGTTAATCTTTGTATGGTTTGGCTTCGATGAGTAATACTTCCAGAATAAATGCAAAACAGACTTGCTCACAGACTAGGAGCACTACAAGCTAAGGGATGCCATAAATACCATCATCGTGCTTGCTACTGTTCCCTTCAACACGAACATTCATGCTATTAAGCACTATGCAATATATACTCAAGAATGGCCCTGAAATTCAGCTGAACACAGCAAGAAATGGTGTGTAATGACACAAGGTGTAATGACAGCAAAATAGTAGTAAAGGAAGGTATGAGAGAATGCACAGGGCTTATGAAACCAAATCTTGAAATGTTTCTTTGATTCTCTTTTACTAAATAAGGTCCTATATTACAAGTGGTTTTAGTTTGCTAGAATTACAGTTCACAATTATCCTAAGCTTGATATACTCTAGTTAACAGAAGCTGCAAATACTAATTACCTCTGAAAGTCTGGATATAAAAATTAAGGTTAGAAAATGTTGTCTTCAGTTGTTCATCAGACAGATCCTGGCTTCAAATTTTCATCCAACAGGACTGAACATATTATTGTGCCTCTTTCCAGAGAAACAATACAAGGGTTGCTTTTATGTCCATTGGAATACATGGAAGGCAACTGCCAAAGCCAGCCAGGCTAGTAACTGAATAGAACTTTGTTACTTCAGCATTAATGAATATCATGGAGGGCAGACCTTAACAGATCCCAACCATCTTATTTTTAGCCCTTGAACTCCAATCCCCAAATTGTCCGAGAACTTCCCCCTCTCCAGATCAGAGCAATTCTAATTTACAGATTACGTTTATTCATAGACAGATAATAGCAATTCATTTTAGATAAAATTTTTGGCAAGGTGAGTCAGCTTTTTTCTCCACTTTACAGTGAACTAACTGGTTTACAGTGAACTCATTTTTTTTATGACTGCAGGGTAATTGCAGTCTTAGACTTTTCTCTCAGTATAGGATTTCATTTTCCAGATTATTCTCCCAGGAGATTACTTAAACACTGAAAATTTTTATAATCCTTTAGTTTAAAAAGTGCAGTTAGTAAAGGACCTGTTATAACTAGCAATAAAATAGGTAACATGAAATATTTATACATACTACACAATGATATTTACACCCAGTTGGCTCCATAGTTAGAGTAAATAAAAAAGCACAATTATTTAATACTGACAAAGTTATTCAAGTGCATTAACTACAAGTAAATATGAGGATGAGTATTATAACTACTACTATAGTTACATAATACATCGGGTTTATGAAGAAGAACATTCTATTGTCACCATTTATTGAAACTATAACACCTGGTCTTGTTACATCAGATGGTCTGTCTTCATATAAAGTCAATTTAATGCACTGGGCAAAAGTAAGTTACTATGCAAAATTGGTAATTTGGGTGAAATTTCCCTCTTTGATCTTTTAATGCTGAGCTATTGATGCTTATCTTCAAAATATAACCAGTATATATTTACACTTTGAAGGAGGAATGTACATTTTAACTTCATTTTGAGTACCCTTTTCCTCACTGCAGCACTTGCTCGGATTTTTGATGCTATAAATACCACTGTAACCTGCTCAAGCTTGGCTTAGAGTTGGACAGACAGTGGTGTTTCAGTCTTGTCGATTCTTTCTCCCACCAGACCCTTTCATTTCTGTGCTTTTGCTGCAGTTTTCAGATCCCTGTCGTTCTGCATGCCAGCCTGATTGTACCCCACGGGCAGGAGTAGCCCTTCCTCAGGCAGCCTTTCATGTCTGATTTACCAGCTGGGGCTGTGTAGCCTTGCTTTTAGCCCAACAGGGGACAGCTAGACTAGAAGCAGCACTAGTTATAGAATGGCTTGGTGGGCAACAGCATCCTCACTCATCACCATCATTTTGCTGCATGGGAAGATGAAATCCATGCTGTCCTAGCTAAACTGGCATACAGGCAGATATTTTAAGAAGCAGATTATTAAAAGCTTGGAGTCACAAGATAACAGTTTTTGGTTACCCACAGGTTCTACATGTAATTTAGTCTCTGTTGTAGCAAAGATCCCAGCTGAAAAATAGGGCTCAGTGAAGTTAATAAATGCGGGTCCTGTATTTTTGTACATGAATCCAGGTAATTCAGATTCATCTGCTTCTCCACATCCTGATTTCTGGTTTTCTGAAGAGTGCTTTCGTTCCAATAGCATTTCTTTCTTCCTTTTTCTTCTCTTTTCTTAATGTGCAGCATAAAGGCCAAAAGGCAGTGCACACACATGATACAATAAAGCTTCTAAAATATATTACCGCCACTATGTAGTCAGCCACTACCCAAATGCATTATCTTTGACAGCATGTTGTTACAAGAAATTAAGATATAAAGTATGGGAAGGCATCAGCTGTTTACCAAAAACTGAATGGGAATTGCAAAAAAACTATTTACCATTAATTTCCCATCAAAATGCTTGTAGGACCCCATGCTTGCAGGACTTCATTGACATAAGAGACTAGATGTACAGGCATCATCATGCATGACTGCTTTCAGATAGTCACCAGGAAGTATGGCCTCACCCACAGTTTGACCAGAATAAAAATAAAGCTAAAATGAATTGCAATTTGAAGGAAGAATACAAACAGTTCTGATATTTTTTTCTACAGTAACATGTAGCCATAAGGAGTTATCCAGTAGTTTGATGCTGAAGAGCTGAGGAAAATAAATTTGAGGAGGAGGAAAAATGAAAACTCTTGGTGAACTCATTTTGAAATACACAGAAGTAACTACTCTGCCTTTAAGTTTTTATGCAAGGCAAGAGACAAGCTTGTTTTGAAATGCTGGAGGTCCTGTCTTGCAGTGACCTGTGCCAGTCAGTATTTAGTTTACTCCTGCCAGGCAACAAGTCCCAAGTTCTCCACTCCACCCTGTAGTACCTGCTTTGGTTAATATTGATACTAGCTTTCAAAATCAGAGTCAGCTTTAAAGCTCTGGTGTTGCAGCCCTTACATAAACAGTCCCACTGGCTTTAAGAAGTGCCATACCTAGCGTCCACTGCTTGGCACGCTAGCTGAGTAGGATGTATTTTTCATCATAGGCTTTAGTAAGTCTGCACAGTGATCAAATGCCGGCACACCACGCTGACATGCTTTGTTCTCAGGACGAACATTGTCTTTCTGAGGGCTGACTGAAAGGTTTTCCAGGTTGCGTCTGCAGCTGTGCAGACGCCTTTAGATCTCACAAGCTGAACTGCACTCAACCAGCGAACTGATGAACAAGGCTGTTTTATCCACACTATAAGGAACACAAACCTGGGCACGGATCCACTTAGTTCCTTCTTTTCGTTTTTGTTTTTTCAAAGTAAAGGGATAAAGGAAATAATGGAGCCAGGACCGGGATGGCCAGCTCCAAGTACAAATCAATCAGTGCTCTTGTTATTAGGGTTCTGAGCTGCACCAAGACTTAGAAATGCTTGATAAACAGAAACTGGAGACCAAGGATGAGGCTTGACTGAAAAAGAATATGGAAAAGAAGAATCTAGAAGTGTTTTCCAGATATTCTGGACGGATACATGTTGATGCTGCTTCACTCCTTCAGTGGAATGATACCAAGTTAGAGCAGTACAGCACCTGGCCCTGCTGTTCAGTTTAAACTTGGAAAGAGGAAGACTTGCTTTGCCCGTTACTGAAAAACATGTTTTCTCTACGCTGAAGCACACCACTTGTTTAGCAGCTTACACCATTTAGCAACTGTTGTCAAACAATAAAAAAAATATTTCATCCAAATAAAATGCAAAAGGAGTTTTCAGACAGCAAAGTGGAGTAATTCGCAGTGGAAACTGGCAAGGGTCCCGCAGCTAAACCTTCCTTTAATGAAAAGTCCAGGGAACCTTTCTGGCATGCCTGAACCCTGTCTCATAATGGGGCTCACCCCAAGAAGTACGAATTCTTTCTAAACTTAACATATACTCACCAATTATTCTTTCTTTCCAATTACTTCCTGGGGGAAAAAAAATAAAGCATACATTTTTGCATGTCCTGATTTAAACCAGAGTTAGTTATTAGCAGTATATATGCAGGTCCTGGTTCGCCAAATTTAGTTAAGCTGTAGGACTACTTGTCTGAGCAGGTAACTTCTCACTTGTGATGAGCACAAAAGAGGTGTTCTCTGTACACCAGTGACTGGAAAGCTCTCAGAGTGTGTTGGTTTTCCTCTTGTGAAGAACAGCTTTGTTTATGACTCAGGACTGAACTATGCAGGAAGTCAGCAAGCAGCATTTTGGAGCATGTGTTTGCAACACGCTAGTCCTAACCTGGTGGCATTGACTTTATTGGGAATAATGACCCAGTGACAAAGTGTAATACACCACCCTTGAATACCTGAGGTATTGTGCTAAAACCCTTGGATGCTCAAAACATCAGACTATCATTGCAATATGGCTCTCCAAGTTGTGTCGTCTTGTTTCTAACTTCCAATACACTCAATTCAAGTCCGCCAGATCATCTTGCTGCCCTTGGGATACACTGAACTCCTGAATCCTGACACAGTCTCAGAAACAAACAATATCCTTCTGAGCTTCACTTTTGCCACATAAAAATTCAGATAAGCCCGAATGTTTTTAGTCTTAGCAGCATTTCAGATTTTACACATTAAAAAGACTTTTCTGCTGTGTAGAAAGTGAAAGAATGGTAATTCATAAATCTAGCCCATACATACGTTCTTTCAGCATGGGGGCCTATGTATGAGCTTGCTCTAAAGATATAATTCAGACCTTGAAATACGCAAGTCTTTTTCTCCAGAAGGATTTAGAAGCTACATCTCTGTGCAAAACAGCTACATCAGCACCTTTACTCAACTGATCAGACTGATTTAATACTTCTTTCTAAGACATTTATCAGACTATAGCATAAGCCAAAGGCAAAGGTCTGTCCTGAACCTAATGGTGCATTGGGTTAGTGGGGCCAAGTCACATCAATTCTGTCATCCCTGGAAGGATCATCATTAATTGGTTTTATTTTTTCCAGTAAAAAAAAAAAAACCAAGGCTCAGTTTGGTGGCCTGGGAGCAGACCTCAGCACAAGGCTTGAAAGCACACCTCAGGATTCATAGGAGTTACTATCCTTGGTCTGTCTCTGCATCTTCATGCTATGGCCTGTTAGATTTATCTTCCTTTTCTGCTAACCAATAGGTGTTAGGACACTTATTACACATTAGGAAAGGCAGTTTTTCAAAATAAACAGAAAGTTTACCATATACAAAAGAAACAAACAGAAAGTTTGCTAAATACAAATGGATACAAATGAGTAACAATGAGTACAAGTGGATATAAATGAGTAACAGGAAAAGCCAAATCCTCCATCAGTAATTTCAGATCACGCCTTCTTATCTTTTGACGTGAAAACCACAGAAGGAATCTCTCCTTCCTCTTAATATAACATCTCTAAATTCCTCTCATCATCACGACACTGGAGCCACTTACCAAAACTTTGTTGTTTTGAAAGATGCATCAAGACTGAAGAAAGATGACACAGCAGCATCCTGGGGCAAAAGAACTGTGAAATTCAAATGCAAAATCCTGTAACTGATTGAATGTTACATTCTCTCCCTATACGCCTGCATATTGCTCTTCTCAGCATCAATAAGAGCCATGGATATACATCCAAGGAATGGATTTTGGTCCTCAGGTGTGACTTAGTAAAATCTTGTGTGTTGAATATAAAGAAAGTCCATACTTACACACCAAAATTATCAGCAACAAAGTGGCAGACAATCCTCCCAGAAAATACCTGAGAACAACAATACCCATAAAGGTTAGAAAAAACCAAGGGATGCGTATTGGGTTAACAGAGGTGAAGCCTGGGGGGGAGGAGGAGGGGAGGTTCCTGCAGATGAACCCTCTGAACTCTGCAAGTTGAAACTTTAAATTACTCAAGCTGTTGAGGATAATCTCCTTGAAAGAAAGACATTGGCATTCCCAGAGAGAGAGAAACACCCATACTGGTCACTTAGAAAGCTGTGGATCCATTTTGATTCTTCTCAGCCTTTCAAAACCCCTGTCCAAGCATACTTGAGAAAGCAGTGTACATATCTGTGTACGTATTTCTTATTTTTGCGCATATCTATATAGCTCAGATATTTGCCTGCATTGACTATCATGTGAAAATATATTTTCACAATAAGTTATATCTAACTTTGAAATGTGACCCTTAATTTATATTTTATTCACCAGCTGAAATGGATTAAGCATTAATATCAGAAACAACAAATAAAAGAAATTAAAATTACCTTGTAAATATTGAAATGATTAAACACGTGGTCAGTGCAACCATCTGAGAAAGGACATTTCGCACTGTCCTGGATTCTAAAACAAAAAGCAGAAAAATAATTTTCATGTGTTTTCAAGGAAGTAAACACACGACAGGAGGTGTTTGCAAAGACAACCTTCAGACTGTGAGGCCAGTCTCTTCAGTTTCTTGTTAAGAGAATTCGCCTAGAGTGATCCAAAGCGGAAACCTCATTTTCATGCTCTGGGTGTCTCTCAGGAGCCTTTTTCCCCCATGACCATGGAGACACTGTGCCCTCCATGCTCTCAGAAAACAAGCCTTTCTGAATAATTGCCTGTTTCAGGTTTTGTTCCCATGCCCTTTCCTCCATTTTCCTCTTCACTTCACTTTTTTCTTTTCCCATTTATCACTGAAAAGATGTGAGCAGGAAGGAGTGAACAAGTAAATACCAATTTTAAGATTTTGTTAGTTTAAACAAGTAATTTAAAATATCTGTTTCAGGAAATAAATTCTATTCTGCAAGGGGCCATATCAATACTTTTAATGTATTTTCAGTTCCCTCTAAAAATGAGGCATATCAGAATAAGAATGTAACATACCTGCATTGCTCAAAATCTCTTCATTTGCATTTATCATAAATGGAGAGCAGGAATTTAAAGCACAAAATGGTTTCTCAGGCTGCAGAAACTCGTCATTCGTGAGAGAGGCTCTATTAGATGCTGGAGTTTGTGGCATACGGCTGTTACGTTCAGAAGAAAAGTCTGAATCACCTACAGAAAGTGCATGTGTAACTGAGATCGCACAAAAGTAGAGCTTTGAGACCATGTTAATGAAATCAGGGGGGAAGGGGGAATTAATTACTTAATCACAGGGAGGTTTCCAAATTATTAGGGGTAGGGAATTGGCAGGTTCAATGTATGCAGGAGAAAATATGCAGAGTAAGGACAAAACTGCAGAGAGTGTAACACAATGAAGTTATTAAAACAGCCAGATATTAATGCCACCAGCATAAACATCGCTGGTGATGACTTGGGATTCAAATTCAGTCTAAAAATGCCTTTTTGCCACAAAGTTCTTTGTGGACTCATGCTCAGTTTTACTGCCAGGAGCTGAATTCACCATTTACAATTCTGTTACTCATCTATGCTTTACCTGCACATCCTGGCAGGCAATCCCTGCAAAACCTAGAGAGAAAGATACCCAAGTCCCACTAAATATAGACTGTAAAGCTGTAGCTCAGTTACTCGGTACCTGGTCAGGGCTTACCAATGTCACTCTGACTGGCTCCTAGTTCACTGCATCCATCAGGCCAAGGATCATCTACATGGGAGAAATCCACATCGCTGAGCCATGAACTGGGGGCACCGAGATCGAACAAGCTGGCAAGAGAGCGACGGATTTTCTTCCTTCGCCTGAATACGCTAGAAAGAAAAGATGTGTTGTCCAGGAATAGAGTTAATTAAAGGTTGCAGGACTCACATGAAAGAACCAGGTTCTGGGTGCTGTTCCTAGTTCTGTTCTTGACCCTGGGTACATCACCAAGAATGACTGCTGCACGCCGCAATGATGTCAGGGAACGTATGAGCAGTGTGGCAATATATCATGCATTGTGATACTGGATATTGTGATGCCAAATGATACTACAGCTACTGGGCTCTGATACTGCTCTGAGTGGTCTCATGCTACCCGTGAGTTTCACCCTACCCTATCCCATTTGGGCAGCCTGAATCCACTATACTTCAACTTTTTTGAACTACATTTTATATACCTTCCTAAACTGACGTTCTTCTGAAATCAAGAGAGATTTTTTCCAGAGTAAGAATTCCAGGACCAAACCTTTTTATTTTTATATATATATACATACAGACACAGTTTTTTCTTATTCTGTATCACGGTAACGCCCCATTGGCAAAAAGAGCCATAGCTCTCCTTTTTCTTTATTGCACACAACTCTAATTACAGCAACGACTGTGTACTGAAGAGTTTTGGGGTAATAAGATTAGACATGACTGAAAATCAATCACTGCACTCTCTAAACCAAATCAATTGAGATGTTCCCATTTTAGTCTGGAGAAGAGGAGGCTGAGGGGAGCCCTTATCGCCCCCTGCAACTGCCTGACAGGAGGCTGTAGTGAGGTGGGGGTCGGCCTGTTCTCCCTGGTAACAGGCAATAGGACGAGGGGAAATGGTCTGAAGTTGCACCAGGGCAGGTTTAGATTAGACATTAGGAAAAATTTCTTCACAGAAAGAGTTGTCAGGCATTGGAATGGGCTGCCCAGGGAGGTGGTCGAGTCCCCATCCCTGGAGGGATTTAAAAGACAAGGGCTTTAGGGCCATGGTTTAGTGGTAGGATGGCAGTGTTAGGTTAACGGTTGGACTTGATGATCTTCAAGGTCTTTGCCAACCTAAATGATTTTATGATTCTATGATTAAGAAGCAATGTTGATCTTATGCCAAGCAAAGTGTAGACAGCCCCACAGATACCACCAGGTAAGTCCAGAGACGTGGAGCAAGTTGCCAACATTGAGTAAAATCTGCATCTAGTTCACTTACCGAACTACATTCTCTTTATAAGTAACACTTGTCTGGGATGGTGTCAGTGTTACGTTGCCCTCTTCATCAGACAGAAAACTGTCTTTGGTCAGAATGTAATAACCATTGGAAAGCAGTCGAGGGCTGCGGCGACATGGGGAAAGGAAGCCTGTCGGAGGACTTGTGGAACAACACCCATAGGCAAGGTCATCATCCAGAAAGGCACAAGCATAACTGAAAAGGAGAAAGGAAACCCTCTAATTTACTGAATGTCTAGACAGTGCAAACCCATGATTTAATAATAATGAATTTACATTACCAGCTGATGGGTGACATAGATTTAAAATATGTAGAAATAATGACACTACTTATGGACCTAGGGGGTTTCAGCCAGCTAGAGCATGCCTCCTTCACACTTCCCAGAGCTTCAGATTACAGGAGGGCTCCATGTCAGGTGGAGCATTTCACGAATGCACGGAGCCAGCCTGAACTGAGAAGTGCTTGGTGTATTTCTGTGGCAGTGCTCTTGGCCAAGGAGTCCTGCCAGATCTACACCTACCTGGAGCCTTCAGAGGTATTCCAGTATTTTGCTTCTCTAAGTTACTCTGCATGGTGCAAACCTGAGTGCCTCTGAACCGGGCAGGATTTATTTGCTTTTTATAACCTATCCATACTTAATGAAGATTTAAGGATACATGACTTTTAATTCTCACAAATCCTAGCATGCCATGAAGCTAGAACAACATGGGATAATGTCTATACATGGCAAAAACTTCATCCAGCCCTGAAATACAATTGACTTTGAGATTAAATATAGCACAGAAATATATGCTATGTGGTATTTAAAATAGAAGTGAGTAGTGACAGAGGTGAGGAATCTAAATGTTGTAGATATTTTACTTAGCTCAAGTAGAATTGGATTTAGGGTGAGTCCTTCCATCAACACTTTTGAGTTCCAGGTGGCCATGAAGAAACATCCATAGGAAGAAAGGAAGACACTGGATTGATTCAGTGGCTGACATGGGTTTCAGTAGCGGCTTTAACTAACCCATATGGCACGTCACAGAGGGATACCATAATTTCAGTGGAGGGCAAAGGAAAACAGAGATACTCCAACACCTTGTAATTGCAAAGCCAGTGCTTCCAATCTCCATAGCAGGACTTCTAAACCTCCATTTAAAGCAGTAATTAAATTAATATCAGCACTACAATTCTAAGTGGCTCAAAAGGGATTTCACAAAATTTCCAACAAAATAAAAATAAACCCAAACAAGTATGGTTTTCGTCAGTACCTTGGAAAAATACATTGTGAGAAAAAAACCATCATACGCTGCCGAGCCTGCAGAAGCAAAGGCCAAATAAGAAGTAGTCGTTGTCATATCCACTGACAGCTCAAACAGTTGACAGGTCTTCACTGACAGGTACCTTGTGCATATCAAAAAGATCATAAAAGAAGCTAAAAAAGAAAAGGAAATTAAGGGAGAGGTTAAAGGAGATAAAACAGATGAAAGAATGGAGGAAAGACATACTGCTTATAGGAAACTCATCTCAACCAGGACAACACAGAATCAGAGCCAACCATAAACAAACACTTGTACTCTGCACAGCTTGCAACCTTGAGAGAAATAGCTATGGACACAAATGCATTAGCTACAGCAATTTTGATGTTTTTTTCCCAGAAATCTGCTTCATGCCAAAAATAGTGCATGTACTGGCAATAGATACAGAGTAGAATGGAAGGGCCACCATTACCATTACAATATATTTTTCAGGTGAAAATTGCAGACGTGGCACAAGAGGAATAGGGACAGTGACAAAGATTTGACAATAATACTGTGGCAGGAGACTAAGAAATAGGATTTGTCTGGATTACCATGGCTCAAGTATGCAAAGTGCTGCCAGAGGTTCAGCATCTGACAGAATCAATATTACACAATATGAGCAATGGCTATCCATAGGGAGAATTTATATCTGTTATTACATGGAACGATAAAAGATATGATTTTCCCTATATAACCTTACATCTCCTATATCTTTAGAGCATCACGCTTATACCACTGTTAGTGAATGCCTGTCATTTACCTATGAGAGGAGATAAGTCTAACACAATTTTTTTTTTAATGTTCAGTTATGAGCTGAGGCAAAGAAAAGACATGAAGCTCAGTGTTTCCACTTTGGCAAGCTTGTTTCTCCTCATTTGGAGCTCAGTTGTCAGTGACGGTCTGGATGTAAAGACTGAGTCTTGGGAGCAGGCAGGGTCACCAAAGAATGGAAGCAAAACCTTCCAGGGTGTATTTTACATATCAGTCCTATTAACCTACTCCCATACATACTGTTTCTCCTACACTTTGGAAAAAAATAAATGCAACATTTCACTTTACCATGAGAAAATTATCATAGAATCATAGAATCATAGAATCACTTTGGTTGGAAAAGACCTTTGCAATCATTGAGTCCAACCTTTAACCTAACCCTGACATCCCACCACTAAACCATGTCCCTAAGCACCTCATCTATCCTTCTTTTAAATACCTCCAGGGATGGGGACTCGACCACCTCCCTGGCCAGCCCATTCCAGAGCCTGACAACCCTTTCGGTGAAGAAGTTTTTCCTAATGTCTAGCCTAAACCTGCCCTGGCGCAGCTTCAAACCATTCCCCCTCGTCCTATCATCTGTTACCAGGGAGAAGAGGCCGACCCCCACCTCACTACAGCCTCCTGTCAGGTAGCTGTAGAGGGTGATCAGGTCTCTCCTCAGCCTCCTCTTCTCCAGACTAAATAATCCCAGTTCCCTCAGCCGCTCCTCGTAAGACTTGTGCTCCAGACCCCTCACCAGCTTGGTTGCTCTCCTCTGGACATGTTCCAGCAACGCAACATCTTTC
>NW_009258613.1:3822497-3838924 GCF_000687185.1 Egretta garzetta
CCACCCAGTTTGGTGTCATCTGCAAACTTACTGAGGGTGCACTCAATCCCCTCATCCAGATCATTGATAGAGATACTAAATAGAACTGGCCCCACTACTGAGCCCTGGGGAACACCGCTTGTGACCGGCTGCCAACTGGATTTAACTCCATTGACCACGACTCTCTGGGCTCGGCCATCCAGCCAGTTTTTAACCCAGCGAAGAGTACATCCATCTAGGCCATGAACTTCCAGCTTCTCTGGGAGAATGCTATGGGAGACTGTGTTGAAGGCTTTGCTGAAGTCCAGGTATACAACATCCACAGCCTTTCCCTCATCTACCAGGTGGGTCACCTGGTCGTAGAAGGAAATCAGGTTGGTTAGGCAAGACCTGCCTTTCATGAACCCATGCTGACTGGGCCTGATCCCCTGATTGTCCTCCATGTGCCTGGTGAGCACACTCAAGATGAACCTCTCCATAACCTTCCCCGGTAGTGAGGTCAGGCTGACTGGTCTGTAGTTCCTCTAATCCTGGCAAAAACAACAACAGGACGAGACAACTGGAAGAAACTTGGTGAAGGTAGAAAGAGATTGAGTAGCATTGGTCAGATTCCTGTTGTACAAAAAGTGAGCATGGCGGTGTATTTCATAGACTGGCATGTTGTAGACCTATTTTTTTCATATACAGTTAGCTTCTGAAATAATTTATCTTATTTGAGGCAAAATCATGACTTTTAATTGTGCAAAAATATTATAGTCAAAACCAAGAAATTAATCCAAACTCTAAAAAAAAATACAAGAAGAACTCATCAGGTGGTTTGTAGATCCGGATAAACTAAAACGTGCAAAATCCTAAATCTTATCAGTCAAAGAAAATCCTCTCCACAACAGATCTTTGTTATCAAAAGCTTTGATGAATGTGCACAAATTTACTTGCTCCTGGTGTCCATGCAACATATGATATTCCATACATCTCGAAAAGGGCTGTTTCATACACCCTGGGATAACAGGTAATATAGATTATCTGTAAAAGAGTTTAAAAAGAAACAGAAGTATGTTTCATTTTGTCTTGTTTGGGAATTAGGATGTATAAGATAGTGTCATTAATATATATCATATTATTAAATATATTCTTGCTTAGACGAAAGTGATTGATTTTAGAGCAAATTTGTTTGAAATGGGATGCAGAAGTATACCTCAGTATCAATTATACCTACTACAACTCTTTAATAATCTGAGAGTAAAACTTTCCAGCAACTGAAACCCAAACCACAGTTGAATTGCAAGTATTTTTCTCGGTTATGACAATATAAAGCAGCAACCACTAAAAAAGAATAACTTTTAAGAACAGTAGTTTACATATTGGTAGTGCTTTCATTAGGAAGTGTTGACACATACTGATCAAAGTGGCAGAGCAAACCACAGCCCTTCCGTTACTCATTTGAATTTTCTCCTAAATCTGCAAGGTACGTCTCTGCAGGACTCCTGTTTACCTGCCACCCTCCGCAGAAGTAAAATTTAAGTTAAAATAGAATATATATATATATATTTTTATAACAGAAAGTGAGAAACATACATATGCAAATATATTACTGGGGAGGCAATGACTTTCTCTTTTTTGAAGAACAGTTAATAAGCAGTTGTAATTTGCTTTCAAACTGTTTTAAGTAATGAAAAAAAGCTTCTGTCAACAGTCATAGAACAGGCAGTCCAATGGATTTTTTTGCTACCCTTGAACTTCAAAATTTTTGGCTCATGCGTTAATGAAGAGGGTTCCTGAAAATCCTAACTCAATCAATGCTGGGGAAAGCATGGAAATGTCATGTTGTAGGCAATGCTGCACAGTGTTCTGCTTTCATTTAATATTCAGTTCCATTTCTGGGCTATTAATAGTGTGAGAAGCTATAGTAACAATACAAGCAAGGCAAAACAAAAGCATCTCACCCACCACTGTAAAATGAAGCAGTAGTATTATATCTGTAATCCACAAAATGAGCATCAGTGCAGAACCTTTAAACTATGACATGAGGAAAGGCCAACAGCTTTAAGAAAGCTCACTATAAGTGAACCTGAGGTGAACATGGCAGTATTTTATGTCAAGAATTCAAAGGGAAGTTTAAGGCAACAACCCCCCTTGAATTTCAAAACACTCAAAAGCCCATGTCGTAATACAAACAAAAAGTCACCGTCCAAACCAGTTAGTTTTAATCACCTTTCTCTCCAAAAATAAAATTAATCTTTAATTCAATGATGCACTCGTTAGCCAGCAATCCCCTGTCCGTGTTTACATTCTGCATATTTGCATTAGCATGTACCAAAATATAGCGCTAACTATTAAAACAGCTGAAGCCCAGGCAACCAGTTGTATTCTGTTGTACCTACCAACCACAAGTCTCTACAAAGATAAATTTAATTTGTTCATGCAGTCATTTTTGAGGAGCAGCCTAGTCTTCTCTCCCTGCAGGTAATGATAACAACATTCACGAAACCACAAAACTTCCTGAAAAGCAGTATAGAAATGAATCCAAAGCTTAGTTATTGCTTCAGCTGACAAATATATTGAGATAAATACGTGTAAAATATTCCAAACCTGGAAAATCCATTTCACTATTAACACGTGTATGCAAAAAAGCTCCTCATCATCAACATGAGAGCCTCTGAGACGTGAAGCGGAGGGTGCTCCTTCGGCAGCTCCCTGGAAGGGATCAGCCCTGGGTCTCCGGGGCGGCAGGTCTATGAAGTCCCCTGTTTGCTTTTGAAAACAGCCCGTGCAATCAGCGGCACCGAGGCAGAATGAGGTCACGCTTCCTGTAAAGTAGCCTCACATCAGAAGCATTCATTTTTGAAGAGCAAACCGAGGATTAAGATTAGCCCAGTGAACGCTCTTGCAGGCTGTTGCGAAAGAGAAGACACACTGTAAACAATGTTTTACTCCAATTATGATATGGAGAACACAGACAGAACATTTTCTCATAAAGACAAGTGACACAGATTTTTGTTTCAGCTTTACTTTTCTACCTCGCAAAGAAAACTCTCAAGTGGTATATCCAAATCCCACCATTTGTTGAAATACTTGTGAGCCTGAGGGGCTTTGATGTAGGAAAATGATCCAGCTACCAAAAAAATCCGTGTATAGTAACAAGATATTTTGCAAAAGCACTATTATACAGGAGATGCCTTTGGTGAGAGTTCAGAGTTGTTTAAGTTTCACAGTCAAAAACATTATTGCAAATATATACCATGTGATGTCAAGACAAATTCCTTTGAAAGGAGAAAGGAATAAAGCCATTTGTAAACATATCCATTGCTCCGCTCTATATGTTTCACACTATGTAAGGTATTGATTCATCATACCTTAAAGTATACTAAAAGAAAGTCAAATCCACATAAGAGAAACAGAGCCTGAATAAGATGTCCTGGCAATCAAAATGATTTTGCTGCAGAACTGCTACACACAAAAGTAATATAAATCAGCTGCTTGACACTGAAGAATTATACAACCTTAGGGAGCAAAACTTCATCTCCAGACAAATAGATAAAATATGCTTGTAGGTATCTCTCCTGATGTCTGTATGTATCACTGACAAAAAGAAAGCATAAATCTACTAAAATATGATTGATTTGATTTAGCGATTTTTTTTTTCCCTGGAGGAGGAAAAATACTTCCACTGATAATAAAGGAATGCAAAATTCTCACCTCACAGAAAAGGAAACAAAAATAGGAATTAGGCAATTAGGATGTTACAAAAGAGCTTCTGTTTGGGAACTAAACTAAAATGGACATTTTATGGTCCTTTTGCTCAAACGTGAAAACACGGGGCCATGCTCTTTCTTTGCATCACTTCTCTTAATTTAGTGGAATTACACTGAAGAAGAAATGTAGTCCAACACTATTTCCATGGATGCATGGGCTTCACCACAGTAGGATTTCCCAGGCCACACAGTCTCTCTACAGGCAATGGATATGAATTCCCAATGTTCTTTAAAACTAGGTCACCTACTGAAGAATTTCTATACATACATTGATTTACAGCACAGGTTACTTCTTGGGAGTACTTTTGGTTTCTTTTCATCCTCTTCTCAACAGGAAGCAGTGAATTCTGAGCTTGGGTTGCTTTTCTGAAGCAGATTGGCCTTTCATGTTTGGTCTATACCGTTAAAACATATTGTGTCTATATCATATTTAGACTTAGAGGTGTTTCCTTTTTTAATCACTACCATTCATTCTGAAACTCACTGTTCCACAAGCTTTTGATGCATAAACTTTGTGCATTAGTGAGTATTTTCTAGGTAGGTGCTAGCCTATAGTTTATATACACACACAAAAGTTTGTATACAACTTCTTTTGCTACCTGTTGCTCCTGCCCGTCCCACCCCAAGCCCCACCTCAACCATCAGATTTCAAATTCTAGGAAATGAATATGCCGAGAAGCCCGCCGTGCAGTCGTTTTACGCCTGTTGCACACATTGCGAGTTCAACCCACAAAAGGAAGGAAATGAGAAATTACAATACTAAATACCACACATCTTTCTACTCTTCTTACTTTGCTTTCGGCAACGCTACAAATAAAGGAGAAAGCGTATTGCCAGTGGAAAACATGTTGTGCTGGGGCTGGAGATGTTAGGCTGGTCCCACCAGCATCAAGTCTCAGCGCGTACACCTGGTAGGCACAGCCACACAGAGCACACGTAGACACCATACATACACACCTACACAGCTGACAACACAGATAACACAGACAGATGTACAGCGCACTCACACAGACAGCGCCAGTGGCCTCATCCTTCCCACTTCTCTGGCCCAACAGGATGGAGGCCCACTAGTGAGAATATATTGACATTGATGTGCAGAAACAGTCTCCACAACCTGTAAGGTTATAAAGTAGGTGTGGTGGTTTGACCCTGGCTGGACACCAGGGGCCCACCAAAGCCGCTCTATCACTCCCCTCTAACTGGACAGAGGAGAGAAAAGTAAATCAAAAGGCTCGTGGGTCGAGATAAGGACAGGGAGAGATCATTCTATCAGTTACCATCACGGGCAAAACAGACTCAACTTGAAAATAATTAATTTATTATCAATCAAAATCAGAGAAGGAGAGGAGAAAGACTGCTAGATCTTAAAAACCTTCCCCCCACCCCTCCCTTCTTTGGGCTCAACTTCACTCCCAGTTCCTCTACCTACTCCCCCCAGCCATGAAACAGGAAGAACGAGAAAGGGAATGAAGTCATATACAGGAGGATGGTGTAACAGGAGCCCAGTCAGAGAATGGGAGGCTGGAAGGGACCTAAGCTATTCTGGCAAACAGACTGCTCCATTTCCTTAGACAATCTGACAAACGCTTAATAAAGTTGGAAAGTTGTTCCTGAAGTCTGAGCTGAATCTTTCTCACTCCACAGGCTACAGGTGGGGATCTGCTCCACCATGGACCTCCATGGGCTGCAGGGGCACAGCCGGCCTCACCATGGTCTTCACCACAGGCTGCAGGGGAATCTCCGCTCTGGCACCTGGAGGCCCTCCTGCCCCTCCTTCTTTGCTGACCTTGCTGTCTTCAGGGCTGTTTTCTCTCACATCCTCTCACTCTCTCCGGCTACTGAGCCGCAGCAGGTTTTTTTTCCTTCTTAAATATGTTATCACAGAGGCGCTATCACTGTTCCTGATGGGCTTGGCCTTGGCCAGCAGTGGACATAGGGAAAACTTCTAGCAGCTTCTCACAGAAGCCACCCCTGTAGCCCCCCCCCACTACCAAGACCTTGCCATAGAAACCCAGTACAGTAGGTACGGTTATTCAGCACACTGGGCAGCACAGGGGGTCATCCCGCCAAAATCGTGTGCACCTCCACGTGGCAGCTTGCCCTGTTTATATGTAGCAAAGTGTTACATATACATGAAGTTTCCCAATACGCCTATACATAGGCATAACCTGTCCCCGCTTCGTATTAAAATTACTTTCAAGAGGTCATTTCCATAAGTCCCTCCCAACTGCGCATGCTCAGCGATTTGAGTCGGTGGTCTTCAGGGGTGGTTTACTTCATCCACTCCTCTTCTTCACCTTGTCCTTTTGGTGAACTCCAGCTTCCACCCCCCTTATTCCACTGTCAGAACAACACAGCTAGTACCAACCCGCTCCCCAAAAGTGCTAGACACTTTGTTCTCCTACAGGCCTTCCAAGGCCTGTGACAAAGATGGGCCATTTGCTACTAATCTCCCCTCTTCCACATTCCCTACAGTGTTAGTTTCTTATCTATAGTTTACTTCATATGATTAGTAAGTTAATCTAAAACACAATGCTAGCAATTTAAGATGGATCTACAGTTGGCTTCACAAAGGTCACCCCTTCTCTCAATATATACACATCTGTACAAGCTGGATCCCACCAGCAGCTGGGCTCAGACACTCAGTCTGCCCAGTAACTGTCCCTAGATCCCAGTCTCCCCAGTTGCTGGTACCTGGATGTATGAGCCCTCAGGGACACAGCTCTACTCCAGCTGCTGGTGCAGACCCATCACACACACAGAGCTGGCTGGGACTCCCCTGGTTCTCAGCATCACCCATAACATGCGCCATGCCCCCAGGCAGCAACCTCTCTCAGTCCCAAAGGTGCTCTGGGTTTGACGCATCTGGGTGGGTTTCATGTTTGGAGCCTGGGGCTGAGGATCCTCTGGGACAGCCCTGGGAGGGGCCCAGACAGGATGTCCCTTCCTCCCAGTCCTTAAGTTGGGTTCCCCCCTGCCATTGTAGAATCATAGAATGTTTTGGGTTGGAAGGGACCCCTAGGGGTCATCCAGTCCAACCCCCCTGCAGCAGCAGGGACACCGCTAACCAGATCAGGTTGCTCAGAGCCCTGTCCAACCTGGCCTGGAATGTTCCCAGGGATCGCCCCCCCCTCCCGCGGCAACCTGTTCCAGTGTTTCACCACACTCATTGTAAAGAATTTCTTCCTTATATCTAGTCTAAACCTACCCTGGTTTAGTTTAAAGCTATTACCCCTTGTCCTGTCCCAGCTGGCCCTACTAAAAAGATTGTCCTCATCTTTCCTATAGGCCCCCTTTAGGTACTGGAAGGCCGCAATCAGGTCTCCCCGCAGCCTTCTCTTCTCCAGGCTGAAAAAGCCCAACTCTCTCAGCCTGTCCTCGTAGGAGAGGTGCTCCAGCCCTCGGATCATTGTGCCCCCGTGCTCCTCTCCGCGGGTGCAGAAGGGCCTTTGATGGGCTGATGGCTCCTGGGATGGGCCTGGGAGCAGCTGGGGCAGGGCAGTATTTGGGCTCTCCCTCCCCCTGTTGTCTCTCTGTGCTCCTTTGTGGGTGTGCAGATGAGCTTTTAGCACATACTACACCATAAATCTGCCATCTCAGCGACCTGCTGCAACTGAATGCAGTGCACTATTATGCTAAACACGCAATTTTCAGAAAGGGTATTTTGCCTGGTGGAGTGAATTGAGTGGCCATGGTGCAGGGAGTAGAGTGCTTATTGACTGAATGCAATTGAGAGTAATTTGGTGCTCCTGTAACTCTCTCTGAACCTCCTGGAAAGCTCACAGCCTTCAGCTTTTCCACCAGTTTCAGCGACCATCAAGTCAGGCCATTTGCCCCACATTGCAGCTCTTTGCTAATGCTGTTTATATAGTACTCAACAAGTAAAAAATATTCTGAGGTATCTGAAAATTAATTAAAACATTCAAAAAACTAGCAGGGGAAAGGCTGGTCATGAGAACCTCAGAGCAGCCACGCTGGGTCAAACTGAAGGTCTCTGAAACCCTCCCTGCTTGCAGTCTTGCTGCAGGGAAAACTAAGACTCATTTTAATTCACCCTTGTGAATGATAACATTTCAAGCTAAGTGCATTCCTTTATGCAGCAGAACCACTTAGCAATGTTTGAGGTACCCTGGTAATTAAAAAAAAAAAAATTATCACAAATCCAGACACTTTATTTCAATTTTAAGAGAAGGCTGATCCTGCATAAACTTAGCATTTCATTGCAGTTTAGAGAACTGACACATCATATATGATTTTAGTAACAAAGATTTATTTGCTTTAAAAGAGGAACAAATTCATTTTTAATGTTATCAGATGGAAATCCCACTCCAGCCTACCAGACACTTTCTTAGTTTCAGGCTTGATTTTTTTTTTTGCACCAATTCATTATTTCAGCTTAACTGCTCCTGCAATACAGGCAACAAAGGGCGCTTCTGTTTTGTGCGGCAGAGTACAATGCATACACCTGTAAAACTTAGAATCAGCTCTGAGCTTGCTGATATAACCACACGGCTTGGCTTGGATCTCAACAAGAGCTTACTGGCAATAATGCTATGTCAGCCACCACCATTATACTACACACACCATCCAGACAGACAAAAAGTGTTTAGAAAGGATCTAAATCAAGCCGACCTGTAATGCACAATGATACTTCTCTGTGCAAAGCCAGGACCAGTCTGTGTTGTGCATCCTTGCCCTTTGATTATATGGTATCAGGAGGATGGGTGTTGGTCTCTTCTCCCAGGTAACAGGCGATAGGAAGAGGGGAAATGGCCTCAAGTTGCACCAGGGGAGGTTTAGGTTGGACATTAGGAAAAATTTCTTCACTGAAATGGTTGTCAAGCATTGGAATGGGCTGCCCAGGGAAGTGGTCGAGTCCCCATCCCTGGAGGTATTTAAAAGCCAGACAGATGAGGTGCTTAGGGACATGGTTTAGTGGTGGGATGGCAGTGTTAGGTTAACGGTTGGACTTGATGATCTTAAAGGTCTTTGCCAACCTAAACGATATTCTATGATTCTATGAAATTTGGTTGGTATATAACTTGATGTAGACATGGAAATATGCTTGAGAGGAATTTCATACAATGTCACATCGATATATAAGAGCAGTGGAAAAGCATGCATGGGGAAAAGATGTGCTTCCATTAGAATCTGCAACTCCCCCACCTTGCATCCAAAAATACTGCTCATTTAAAAACTGTTTCACCAGAGAAATAAAACAAAAGGAAGAGGCTAATACTCAAATCCATCAGTCACGGCAGAATTTTTACCGAGGTCCCTAATAGACCTTGGGTGGGTCCTAGAGTTCTTTGTAAACTTCTGCACAAGAGTATCTGGCTGTTACTGAATAAGAAGGTAGGAACACTAAGAACAGCAACAGACACGTCTATGCTGAAAGTTGGCTGACTTCATTTAATTGAAGATTACAAGAGTTTGTGAATTAGCGCTCCACAATGTCTGCAGTGACTAGAAGCAGCCAGGACAGAGCCAGCTGTTGGCCAGCTGTGCTCTAGCAGCATCTTATTTGCAGAGAATAGAAACATTAATGCACCGATCACTGGTCTGAATGGAGAATGAGCGGGAACAGGGCTTGAGGCGGCAGGGGAAGCGCTGCATGAACGGTGTGTGTTCATGGTGCCTGGGCCAGCAGGTCATCAAGCTTCCAGCACAAATTGGCATGCAGCATCTTAGGACACCCAGACTGAGAGGGAAAGGACAGGGACTAAACCAGGTAGGACACTATGGACAGATTGATCTCTCTAAGGGGTATCAAAGGGCACGTCCAAACCCAGCACAACGTGGCCAACCTAAGAAGAACCTATAAGACATGATGAAGACTCAATTGCCCGCATCCCTTGTCTTCCATGTCACCGCAGTTAATGCTGGACAGACCACCTGCATGGCATCACCTCAGTGGCTGGTTGAAAGCAGAACAAGCCACCCA
Organism: Egretta garzetta; assembly: GCF_000687185.1. Classification (NCBI taxonomy): domain Eukaryota; kingdom Metazoa; phylum Chordata; class Aves; order Pelecaniformes; family Ardeidae; genus Egretta; species Egretta garzetta. The sequence continues at coordinate 3,832,173 of NW_009258613.1, forward strand.
GATACACACAGCTTTAGGGTACCACCTAGGTGCTCTAACTAGACACGTAACATCTGAATCTTTGGTTGGGAGCTTCTTTGCTACGTTACGAGTCCCCAAATGAAAATTAATGTTCCTCTGGAGGCAGTGATGTACTCCTGATCAGTGTACCTGAGAGCCTGGATGGTTTCTGTGACAGTCCTGATGTGATATGCATGGACCAACAGAGAAGGGTCTTGTACTGATGTGCAGCGAAGGCTTTTGGCCAACGTATAGTTCTAAAGGACCACAGTATGCTTTATATATACTGAAAATCTATAGTTGAGAAGGTGTTGGTACTGCTGGTTCCCGAGACAACAGTACTGGCAAAATACTGATGATACTGATGTCATGGTCATTTCCATAATAAATCATACTGGCTGATGCATAAATGAAGACAAATGGCAATTGACAGTGATACTGTAAAAAGGTCCTTTAAAATGCCTGCCTCCACGCTGCTTTACACAGCAGCCTTACCAGTTCTCTCTCTATTTCTGTGTAAATAACCACTATAGTCTGACAGTGACTGAGTTCCTTTCTGCCTGCACGCCAGTGTTTAAAAGCAAAGTTTAAATTTGTGAGGCTTGTACTGAGAGTACGCAGGCCTTTCTGGAACTGTTTGCAATTCTTCCAGCTGTGCCTGTGCCATACTTACTTTTCTCCTTTCCAGCTGAATTCAAAGTGATGTCCTGGAGTAATTCAACTGCTAGGGAGAGGAAAAGGCACAGGCAGCCTTGGTAGCCAGTGGCGGATCAGGATACACTTAGAGGCAGAGTGGTTTTATGGCTTGGATGCTATCCAGCATTGCATAAAGATCAAGGATTTGATTGTGGCCTACAAGGCAATTGAGGACAGAGACCAGAACTATGATAGCCTTCCAGGAACCTCTCTGTGCCATGCCAGCACAGACCCAATGGCCAAGTATCAAGAAACAAGTCACTCCTCCCATGAACAAATGCTTTGCAAGCATTTTGCAGGCAGGGTTGGACACTAGGGGCTAATCTCTTAATCGACAGCCATTGCTCAGCCCCTGAGGACACCCCAGTTTTCACAGGCCCACAAAGGAGACGGGAAAATACCACATCAGTTTTACAAAGTGATTGGGGTTGCCTGCTGGCAGATGTGATGTATATTTTTTTCATTCTCGCTGCTGGACTCCACCAGGTTGGACAGATGTGAGTTTTGGAGTTCTGTTTGCCTTCAGTCCAAGTTGCAAATTCTCTCTACACATTCATATTGGCAATTACAAAACTGGCCTTGCTAGACTGCATGTTTTGCGGTGCTTTGCCTGTTAGTCTCTCCTCTCCTCCTACAGTACTCCCCAAAATCACTATTAACACCCTGCTGCTGAGTGCTCAAATGGTGACTCCCAACACCGTCGTCGTCTTGGCAGGACGTTCCTTCTGCCCCTTTCCCTTACCCACCCTGAGGTCAGCTCAAAAATGGCAGAGCATGAAAAACTTGCCACCGGGATATGTTTGTGAGTCAAGCGCTCTGTTGATCCACCATAAAGTATGTGCTGAATTTCAGTCTCACAGGGAAATAACCTAGGAAATCAGTGCCCAGTCAGAGCAGGTATTAGCACAGCTTTTGTTCAGTATTGTCCTCATCAAGGCTTTAAAAGAAACTTCAGTAAAATATTTACTGATGTGTTCCAGTCTACACAATCCAAGACATATGGCTGCAATATGTAAGGCAGAAGTAAGCAACACATTGCACAGCACTGTTTCCGAGGCAAAAGCACGATTAAATCTCAAGAGGTCTAACATTCATTACAAAACAATATTCATAGCACAGCGAATGTTGAGTATGCCCCCAAGAAATATCAAATGGAGACACAGAAAGCGGTTCAACTGGGCTGTAACATGACGCAGCAAAGCTGCCTTCATCCAGGACGGGCAGCTGCTCCCTTCCAGCCATGCAGAGCATCAGGAGGTGCCACTCCGGTACGCGGTGACTTCACCTGCCCCCCAGGATTTCCTTTAACCTCCATCAACAGTCAGCGTTCGCTCTTTCTTCTCTTTCTTTGCGTGTTATTTGGGACTCTCTCACTGATGTTGGAACTACCTGCATAAATGGAAATTTCATTACCCACCTGCCATTAGCAGGTCTCACTGCCTAGCAGCCTCACCTTCCCATACTTCACCCTTACAATTCTGCCAGGAGGGAACCTCACTTCTGGTTTACAGCTTCATGTCACCCCTCCAGCGTGCAGCGAAATACAGTGCAGTGGTTGCAATACCTGTCAGCAAACAGCCAGCTCTGCGGGAGGAACCATTTATTGAGTTAAAGGCATTCTGCAAAGAACCAGCAGGCAATGGAGTAAAAAATGTCCAGCTTTGGTGTCTTTCAAAACTGGAAAAGACCGGGGTTGGTGTCTCAAACCCATGGGGAGGGTTACTATTTTGTTTGGTGTCCATGGCAATGACTGTTAGCTACGTTCTTTTCCCACAGAAGGCCACATGCTCCAAAACTCAGCCACTTCAGGATATTCCCCAGCAATAGCGTAAATCTTCACCAAAGGAGGGGGGAATTTCTGGAGGGGAAGGAGTTTCTGGCATGAAAGAAAAAGAAGGGCAGAGAAACTGAAGGCGAGGACATAGTAACCGATGCCAGACAGGGTGTCAAAAGGGACAAAGCAAGTGTCAGGAAAAGGACAGGTGATGACAGAGCAGAGCCAGGCTGTGACCAAGCCGCCTGCACAGACGGATAGAGCCGGGCAGAGGTGCTGCTGCGTGTTTGCTAGGCTGAGGCCATGCAGGCACCATTTAAATTCATGCACCAGCAGTCACTTTAAGTATGTCTTCCTGCTATAAAAAGGGTAAAAAACAAAGAAGTTGTTTTATCCCGTTGACTGTCACCTCGTGACTGCAGTATCTGACATTTAAAGTAGTCCTTTTATGGACTAATTCCATCGCCCACAAGAAAAAATAAATGGCAAAATAAACAAACTGATGTCTGGATCTCCCATCATAATATCTTTTTTTTTTTTCCCAGGTGATCATTCTCCCAGATCTTTCCTGAAACCTTCCAGTTTTTGGATGGCTTTTCTGAACAGTAAGTTATTTTAATAACAACATACTGGTGCCAAGTGCAGAGATAATATCACCTCTCCTACTCAGTATTTCCATGTGCATGTGCTTTGCAAAGACTGCATTAGTCTTTTCAGCATCAACAGCACACCATGAGCTCATGCTCAGCTGATTATAAAATCCTGCCTTCCCCCTCCAAGTCTTTGTGAGTCACTGACCGGCAAGATAAAATCTCCTATCCAGTTTGGTTTCCAATTTATGGTCTGTATAATATTCACAGTGCTAAAGACATGCTTCGTGACAAGATTAAACACCAAGTTTTCTGAGGAGCAGAAGTAATGAAATCTCCTTTCCTGCCTCTCTGCCTTGTGATGTTGTGGTGTCTGAAGAAGGGTAAGCACTGAGCCCTTCTATCACGGAGAGGTCGACGCAGCCACTCTTCCCTGTCCAGTTGATCACTTTAACAAAACGGGTTGGGATAATGTGATGAGACCTCTGTCTCTCTGTCAGGCTTGAAGGCAGAAGTTTTAGAAGTAAGTGGAGAAAGGGAAAATGGAAAGCAGACATGCAATGCAGCCAGGTAAGCCCTGCTCTCCTAGGAGATGACACCAAATATTGGAGACGTTTTTGTGCAAAAAGAATAAAAAAAAGGTCTTGGCCAAAGTTGCTCCTCATTGGATTTATGGTGGAACACAGTAGGTGAAATGGGGTCCTGGGCCACGGGGCTGTGGGTGCCCTCAGGGGTACAGGGGTGTGGGTGCAGGGCAGGGGTGGGTGTATCTGAAACGGCAGCAAAGAGATGGGGACACTGGCTGGCACTCCTTGATTTCCCAGCTGTTCTGATAACAGTGCAACGAAATGTTGCCCCATACTGCTGGACCACAAGGGAACGTCTGCTGCTCTGAAGGCATCGTGGTAGGAGTTGCGCATAGCACCCTGCGCTGGGGTCTCCCTTCCTCTGGGTCCTTAATTTGGGTTCCCCTCTGCCATTGTGCCCCTGTGCTCCTCTGGGCCGGTGCAGAAGGGCCTTGGATGGGCTGATGGCTCCTGGAAGCAGCTGGGGCAGGGCAGTATTTGGGCTCCCCCTCCTGCTGTTGTCTCTCTGTGCTCCTTTGTGGGTGTGCAGATGAGCTTTTAGCCTGTGTTACTGAACACCCGGGCCCTGCTGCGCCTCTGCAGTCTGCCGCCAGCTCTGCCTCCCTCCCCTGACAGCCTCGGCAGGGAGGCGATGCACAAGGTGCCACACACTGCTCTGAGCCCTTCTCATGCCACAGCAGAACCCAGCCAGCCTCCAGCAGTCAACAGAGCATGGCTCAACCACCCCTATGAACGTACCCTGCCCCACCCTTGCTACCTCTTTTATCTTTCACCCGTCTCCCTCTCCTTGGACAGAAGCACCTTCGCTTTTCTAAGAGCATCCTGATGCTACACATTCATTGCCACTCGGAGGGGTCTCATTGCCAACTCAACAACCCTCATCAGGCTGTAACAAACTCTCTAAAAAAAGCCTGCATCAAAACTACACTCAGGGTGGCGAGAGCTGGAGAATTCAAATGAATGCAATGGCAACTCCTTTGCTAAAGAGAGAAAAAAGCTTTTTCTTTCTTTCTTTTTTCTTTGTTTGTTTTGTTTTTCTTCAAGCTCCTGCTTCTTCTGCTTGTCACCACCACCCAGAAAACGGGAACAGGGAAAAATCAAAGGAGGAATAAAAAAAATCTCATAGCAAATAAATACTCTAAAATATTCCATTGCACAGTCTCCCTACAAAGACTTCAAGTGGGAGGCAGCCTCACAGGGACTAACCAAAGCGGCTGGGTTGACCTTGGGCAGCAGCCAAACCCCCCACGCAGCCACTCGCCCACTCCCCCTGCAGTGGGATGGGGGAGAGAATAGGATGAACAAAAGTGAGAATGTTTGTAGATCCAGATAAGGACAGTTAAATAAGAGAATGAAAACAAAAAAACCACCTAAACCAAACAACCCAACCCCCAAAAAACCCCCAAGCAATGCAAAGGCCACCACTCGCCGCCTCCCACCAGCAGACCCATGCCCAGCCAGCCTCCCAGTAACAGCCACCTTGGAAGACAAAAGCCCCACCATTCTTCTTCCTCTGCCACAGGTTTTCTTGCTGAGGTTGATATTTTATGGCATAGAATATCCCTTTGGCCAATTCGGGTCAGCTGTCCTGGCTGTGTCCCCTCCCGGTCTCTTGTCCACCCCCAGCCTACTTGTTGGGGAGGCAGAGTGGAAAAAAACCAAACCAAGCCTTGGTGCTGTGCAAGCGCTGTTCAGCAACAGCCAGCACACTGCTGTCTTATCAACACTGGTTTAGCCACAAAACATGGCACCATACGGACAGCTATAAAGAAAGTGAACTCCATCCCAGCCAGACCCAGTGCAATCTCCACCCCTTGTTCCACACCATTCACACCATGCTCATCTCTCCAACACATCCCTAATCAACACGTACAAATATCTTAAGGGTGGATGACAAAAGGATGGAGCCAGACTCTTCTCAGTGGTGCCCAGTGACAGGACAAGGGGCAATGGGCACAAACTGGAGCATAAGAGGTTTCAGTTAAACATGAGGAAGAACTTCTTTACTTTGAGGGTGACAGAGCCCTGGAACAGGCTGCTCAGGAGGGTTGTGGAGTCTCCTTCTCTGGAGATATTCAAAGCCTGCCTGGACGATGTCCTGTGCAACATGCTGTCGGAGAACCTGCTTTAGCAGGGGGCTTGGACTGGATGATCTCCCGAGGTGCCTTCCAACCCTTGCCATTCTGTGATTCTGTGATCCCCATTGATCATCGCCCCCCTCCTGCTCCTTTGACATACACACGGACATGATTCCCTTAGTCTGGGTGGCAACCCCAAATGTCTGTAGATATCCAATCAATTAATTTGGTCCACGACTTGTGCTTCACACAGCAGCTTTCCACATCTGGCAGTTTTCCATGACAAAACAGGATCCACCTGTAGACAGAGCACATTGCCTTTCATTTTCTGCTAATTCATGATACTCTTGGGCCTGAACCACCTCCACAGGCGATGCTCTGAAAACTCTGCCTCCTGGCCAAACTGTGATCTCTTCCAGGATTCATGGACAGTGGGGGTTCCCCATTTGAGCCCGCTGCATGATCAATGCTGCCCACTTACTCCACGCAGTGTCAGTTGCATGAGGTGTAGAGGGGACCCTTCCAATGAACATCTAGTGCAGCACAAGCGCCTTGGACCCATGATACCCCCAGCTCCAGAACCCTGGAGGTCAACCTCAGGTGTTCAGGGCCCCATCTTGAAAAAGTTCTTCTTCGGGGTCACTCAACAGAGAGGACTCACAAGCTGACTGTGACCCAGAATGTGCCATCTCCAGAAACCCACTATGCCTAGTAAAGCTTGCGTTTCTTCCTTGTTAGCTGGTGGAAACTTGACAGTTGTCTTACTGATCACATCCTTGGGGATGTGATGACACTGATCTCGCCATTACAAGAAGGTTGGAAACATCTGTCTGGGAGGAGAAGAGGAGGAATGTCTCCACGAGATGGTTCCTGGAGCAGTGGGATGGCAGCAACGCAGGGGCCAAATGCCAGACTTGGCTCCAGGCCAGGGCTTTTATCACCGGTCTCCCAGGCAAAGCCAACCAGCACGGCAAACACCACGAGCTGACGGCAGCCATTAATAAGCCTTGGAGCGTACGCTGCAGCA
>NW_009258613.1:3842143-3844232 GCF_000687185.1 Egretta garzetta
ATCCCATTGCACAGTCTCCCTACAAAGCCTTCAAGTGGGAGGCAGCCTCACAGGGACTAACCAAAGCGGCTGGGTTGACCTTGGGCAGCAGCCAAACACCCCACGCAGCCACTCGCCCACTCCCCCTGCAGTGGGATGGGGGAGAGAATAGGATGAACAAAAGTGAGAATGTTTGTAGATCCAGATAAGGACAGTTAAATAAGAGAATGAAAACAAAAAAACCACCTAAACCAAACAACCCAACCCCCAAAAAACCCCCAAGCAATGCAAAGGCCACCACTCGCCGCCTCCCACCAGCAGACCCATGCCCAGCCAGCCTCCCAGTAACAGCCACCTTGGAAGACAAAAGCCCCACCATTCTTCTTCCTCTGCCACAGGTTTTCTTGCTGAGGTTGATATTTTATGGCATAGAATATCCCTTTGGCCAATTCGGGTCAGCTGTCCTGGCTGTGTCCCCTCCCGGTCTCTTGTCCACCCCCAGCCTACTTGTTGGGGAGGCAGAGTGGAAAAAAACCAAACCAAGCCTTGGGGCTGTGCAAGCGCTGTTCAGCAACAGCCAGCACACTGCTGTCTTATCAACACTGGTTTAGCCACAAAACATGGCACCATACGGACAGCTATAAAGAAAGTGAACTCCATCCCAGCCAGACCCAGTGCAATCTCCACCCCTTGTTCCACACCATTCACACCATGCTCATCTCTCCAACACATCCCTAATCAACACGTACAAATATCTTAAGGGTGGATGACAAAAGGATGGAGCCAGACTCTTCTCAGTGGTGCCCAGTGACAGGACAAGGGGCAATGGGCACAAACTGGAGCATAAGAGGTTTCAGTTAAACATGAGGAAGAACTTCTTTACTTTGAGGGTGACAGAGCCCTGGAACAGGCTGCTCAGGAGGGTTGTGGAGTCTCCTTCTCTGGAGATATTCAAAGCCTGCCTGGACGATGTCCTGTGCAACATGCTGTCGGAGAACCTGCTTTAGCAGGGGGCTTGGACTGGATGATCTCCCGAGGTGCCTTCCAACCCTTGCCATTCTGTGATTCTGTGATCCCCATTGATCATCGCCCCCCTCCTGCTCCTTTGACATACACACGGACATGATTCCCTTAGTCTGGGTGGCAACCCCAAATGTCTGTAGATATCCAATCAATTAATTTGGTCCACGACTTGTGCTTCACACAGCAGCTTTCCACATCTGGCAGTTTTCCATGACAAAACAGGATCCACTGGTAGACAGTGCACATTGCCTTTCACTTTCTGCTAATTCATGATACTCTTGGGCCTGAACCACCTCCACAGGCGATGCTCTGAAAACTCTGCCTCCTGGCCAAACTGTGATCTCTTCCAGGATTCATGGACAGTGGGGGTTCCCCATTTGAGCCCGCTGCATGATCAATGCTGCCCACTTACTCCACGCAGTGTCAGTTGCATGAGGTGTAGAGGGGACCCTTCCAATGAACATCTAGTGCAGCACAAGCGCCTTGGACCCATGATACCCCCAGCTCCAGAACCCTGGAGGTCAACCTCAGGTGTTCAGGGCCCCATCTTGAAAAAGTTCTTCTTCGGGGTCACTCAACAGAGAGGACTCACAAGCTGACTGTGACCCAGAATGTGCCATCTCCAGAAACCCACTATGCCTAGTAAAGCTTGCGTTTCTTCCTTGTTAGCTGGTGGAAACTTGACAGTTGTCTTACTGATCACATCCTTGGGGATGTGATGACACTGATCTCGCCATTACAAGAAGGTTGGAAACATCTGTCTGGGAGGAGAAGAGGAGGAATGTCTCCACGAGATGGTTCCTGGAGCAGTGGGATGGCAGCAACGCAGGGGCCAAATGCCAGACTTGGCTCCAGGCCAGGGCTTTTATCACCGGTCTCCCAGGCAAAGCCAACCAGCACGGCAAACACCACGAGCTGACGGCAGCCATTAATAAGCCTTGGAGCGTAACGTGCAGCAAGAAAGGGAGCAAAGAATTCAGCCCCGGGCCCGGCACCAGCAAGTTAACACCTAAACGGCTGTAAAGCCAGGCTAGCACCCCCCGACCCAATCTGTCGCTACCTAAAATCCCACGCTGCCGGGCAGAAG
>NW_009258613.1:3845332-3865870 GCF_000687185.1 Egretta garzetta
CTGCTGCGGGGGGACAAAGGTGGCAGTAGGTCGGGAAGTCACGATTGTCGCGAAAGTAGTCGGGCAGAGAAGTGATTTTTCAGTAGTGACTGGATTACCAAAAAAGCATCGGAAGACACTGGTGAAGGAAACTTGCTTGGTGCTGTGACTGAGACTCGAGAGTGCCTAGAAAGGCTGAAGATGGCTTTTTTGTTTGTTTATTTTTGCTTTGCTAATTTCATCTTGCTTGTCCTTTAGGCCATGTTTATTTTTTGATTTTTCTCTTCTTGGTAAGGTACGTTTTTCTTGGTTTTGATCTTTTCCACAGCAGAGAACACAAGTTGCCTCTACATAACTCTTAAAATTATGCTCTAAAGGGATGTCGAGGAATTAGCGTAGTGCAGTTTCAGACATGAGTGCTAGGGGGTTTTTGGTTTTTTGACTTAAGGTTGATGACTTTTTTTGGGAGGGGAAGAAATCTGAATAAAAATACATGAATTCTTTTAATGCCTTCTCTGCCCCTTCACTGTACTTTTGAAAACTAAACAGTTAATGGAAAGTCAGGATAGAAATTTCACATCTTTTTCCACTCTCTGGAATATATTTGCTGTCAGTGACGTGTTTAGGCAACATTATGTGTTTTAATATGACTTTTTTTTTTTCCCCTCCAAAGGTAGTGAAAAAGAAAATATCAAGATGAGCAAAAAGCCTCCAAATCGTCCTGGAATCACATTTGAGATTGGTGCTCGTTTGGAGGCACTGGACTATTTACAAAAATGGTATGGAAGACGTTGTGCAGTATTTGCTAAGAGCAACATTATTTTGTGTGTATTACATGTTTTGATGTCTAATTATAAAACTTAGTGCACCTATTAATTGACTGTTTCACATACGAACTTTATGAATTTCCACATAGTAAGTTTGTTAAAATGGTTAGCGTTTAGGAAAATATCCCCTGTTCAGAAATCAAACTCTAAGCTGCTTTGCAGGTTTTTGCTCGTTTACTTTGAGTTGCCTGTGCAGCCATAGTATGCAAAGAGCGTTTCCAGAGTAGCATGGAATGCAGCGTCACGTGCAAGATGATCAGTGTGTTAATGTGGCAAACTTCCGTGACTAAAGACTTCTTTTGGTTTAGTTTGAAGGCATGCACGTGAATTTGTTTTGTACTCAGTTATTATACTTCATAGGTTCACAAAACTGATTTAAAAAAAAGAAAACATCCTTAGTTCATGGAATAGGTAAGTATGATTGTATTTTTATCAAACGGTTGGAGGAATGAAGTGCTTAAAACTGCGGCTCTGCACCACCCAGTCGTATCTTGAGTAAGTCAAGACTATAAAATGGAAATCGGTGGGCACAAGGACAGCACTACGCAGCGTGTGTGTTGTGAAAGGAGTTGTTCTTTTGAAATAAATTATTAATTTTATTAATGCAGGTGGGCTAATTTCATGATGTGTGCTGGTCATACAATTTCGATTTGAAACATCCCTGCTTATGTTAAAGTAAATGACACAGCACGTTGGTGCTTCCACCCAGAAGTTTTTTCTTAGCTGCTCTCTGATTAGGTAAGGTTAGGAAATGCAGAGGCCTGTACCTGCTTTTCTGCTGCATTCCTGGAGAGCTAAGCATGCTCATGTAAATATCTGATCCTGCAAACTCCAAGTTATACAATAGAGAAGTCTGTGTATTATTTACATTTACCTCAGCAGTTACATGCTCTGTATAAGAAGTTGGGTGAAACTTTTTGATCTGTAGGGCTTTGATTTTAATTACAGCAAAAGTGGTTTACTAAACAGTCTCTAAAGGAAAATATGGTTTACAGAACAGCCCTTGTTCTTATCTGTTGCTGTAGAGTGGGTTTTCAACATACTGATTCTGTAGCTGAATGCCAAGATCCTGAAACTGTCTGAATAGTGCTATAAATATAAAATAATTTTAATAGAACTTTTTATCGCGTCTTCTAAAACTAGAGATAAATTGGTTAATGTAACTAGGTAACAAAAGTTAATATGTAAAAATAGCTTCAGCTTAATTGTGTCAAAAAAAGATCACTGAATATCCAGTGTATGGTTTGTACCAGATCTGCCTGGCCTTTTCACAGGGACGGGTCCATGTCAGTTCTGGAGTACTCGTCTAGGTTTGGCTTTGTCAGGCGTGGGCCCTGTCGCAAGTTCTGCAGCTGAGTTGCTTGTTATTTTCAGACAAAATAGAATTTATCCTGAACTTTCTAGGGACCGATTCATCCTCTGGACCACCAGGTAGAACAGGTCAAGTTTATATGCACGTAAACTTTTGTGGGGCCATATACAGGAGCAGAAAGTTAATATTAAAATTTTGCAGTTGCAGCCACACTGAAAACAGGACTCTCTTTCAAATGAAATAATATTCATGTACATAACCAAAGAGCTTGTTAGAGAAAGCCTATTACTATTAGGAGGACACGGGCTGGAATAATAGTCCATGTGATTTTTTTTTTTTTTCTCAGCTTTCTGTTGCATGAGGGGGTGGTGGATATTTTTAAAATTCTTTCTCTATATAAGCTGTATGCATTCCCCTCAACTGCATGCAGAAACACATACTTCAGAGAAAATAAAGTTGCTGAACTTACATGAAATCTGTTAATATTTTTTAACAAAACCAAAATTGAAAAGCAGTTGTATTGCTTAGGTCAGTCTTTCTACAAGTGACCAATTGAGAACGCTTGCTGAAAAATAGCCTTTGAAAGGGTTTTAATTTTTTTTTTCTCCATTTCTCCAAAAGCCAGCTGTCATTTAACGATCCAGTGTTCATGACCAGTTAAAATGTTAATCAAGAAAGGCTTCTAGAGGATGTGAAAAAATATAGTGAAGTATGGTTTTGCCTTCCGAGGCACTTCTGCAGTTCTTAAATTTGCACCTGTGTAGCAGTTGCTGAAATTCATCTCACGGAATCTGGTGTTCTGTTTCAATTCTGTAAACTTTGGAGGCTGTATTGTGTACCTTGACTCTTTCTTGCTTAAAACCCCCGTACTTCTAAATGAGGAAGTTTTTGCAGACAGTGTTTGAGTCACTGGTATCATTGGGCATGCATGATTACTGAATAGAAGGAAGCCTAGTCAAACTAATTGGCAAAGAAAGGCTGTCAATGAATGTGTTTATTTTTGCTTTATTGTGGCGGTAACTGCAATTGCTTCTTTATCAAGTGAAAAACAGTATGCTGTTGCAGGGGAAGTCATCTTACATGATGAATTTGTACCACTCATTAAATGTAAATTCACTAAAGCAAACTATGAAATGCAGCTCTAATCAAAATCTCATCTGTTGGTAGGTAGTAAATGAGATGGGATTGACTTATAATAGAAAATTATTAAATATATAGAAGATGATCGGGGCCAGGAGTGTACAACTTGTGAAGAGGGGGTGAGGAAACCAGGCATGTTTAGCTTGGAGAAGACCTTGGGAGACCCGCTAGCAGCCCCCTGATACCTACAGGGATGTCATCAAGAAGAGTTATCCAAGCTCTCCACAGGAAGTGTGTGGTTGGAGGACAAGAGACAACAGGCACAAGTTGAAACAAGAAGGATTCAGGCTAGGTATAGGGAGAATCTTCTTCCCCATGGGACAGTCAAGTAGTGGATCAATTTGCCCAAAGAGTTTGTGGAGTCCCTGACATTGGAGGGTTTCAAGACTGGGCTGGATAAAACTTTGGAAAACCTGGTCTGATCCCATAGTTGACCTGCTTTGAGTGGGAGGTTGGACTAGAGGCTTTCTTAGGTCACTTCCAACTTGAATTATCCTATGATCTCATGCAAAAAATAACATGTGTCCACACCCCCTCCGTGCCTCTTGCTGACAAAACAAATCGAACAGCAGTAAAACTGCACATATCTGCAAGTGTGTGCCTGTGTGTAAGGCTGGTTCTTAAGCTGTTAGCTCCTGCAAGTAGGGGACAGTCTCTGCAAAGCTGATGTATTTAAAGATGCATGTCTTCCTTTTTTTTCCTGTTTTCTTGTGTCTTTTGTGGCTCTAGCTCTCCACTGGTTGTCCCGTAAGTGCCGGATACTGCTTTGAAAAAAACCAACCCTGTTCTTTTCTGAGACCATAGTCTTTATTAGTCTGCTTGATCTAAAGTGTAAGTTAAGTAATGAAGGAAGTACAGGTACATGGCCCTTGTTGCATTTCTAGAATGGAAACAGTTCACTACAATAGGTTAGTTATCAGAACAAGAGCACTTTTACTTGGTATATTTGGTTATCTGGATAGATGTGGGTTTTTGGTTGTGTGGGTTTCCCTCTCTGCCCCCGGTGGAGGAAGCTTTTTCCCTGTAAGACTTTGGGAGTTCTTACTTTGTACAGTCCTTCCTTTGGATTTCAGTTGACTGTGTTACTAGACTTCCAGGTAATGGAAAGGACTGTGAAGATTCTGCTTTATATTGGTATAATACAATATATATAATGAAAGATGGGGAGTTAGAAGTAGGTGTTTGCAGGTGCCAGAAGACTATTTGTGGAGAAGTCAGGATGGAGGGTATTTGGTTCTGTATCCTCTATGAGGTAGAAGGAAAGACTTTTTATACCATTATTGTAAAGGCAGGAAGTATGTGTCTTTGTAGGTGCAAACTTTGGCAACTTTACTGATGTTTTTGCATTCATTTTTACAGTTTGAAATAACAGTTGCCTCATCTCACAGGGCAATTCACCACTTGCCACTTGAAAGGTCAAAAGGAAGACGACGATTTAAAAATGAAAAATACTGTCCATGTGGCCACTAGTATGTGTATTTTTTTAACACTGTCAAGAAATGAAAACTGGGAGTTTCCCATCAGTTTTTCCTATATGAACATTGGAGCATTATTGTTGTCTGACCAGTGCTTCTTAGTGTAAATTTTGTAAGACATGTTAACTTTTGCAGCTTTGCATAATTCTTACGGGCTGGAATCACTGAAACCTGAGAATGGAGACCACGCAGTATGTAAACCGGGCAGATACCGTCAGCTAACAATAGTTTTCCTGTTCTCTCTTTAAAAAACAAAACCAAAAAAACCTGAAATTTGGATGAGACTTTATTTGGGATTATTAAATACTGTTTCCAGACTGCTATTAGAAAGACACACCCAAAACTTGCAGGTTATTGTTTCTTCCCACAAAAAGAACACTTTCATTGTTGATCTGGAGTGTGGTGGTTTGGGTTTTTTTTTTGGTTTTTTTTCCCTTTGAAAAGTAAAAACTATTTTGTCAGTTTTTTAGAGTGTATTTTTCTGGTTTGTGCTGAACAAATGTTGGCAAATCTGTTTGTATACCAAATTCATTCTGATCCCTTGGCGTGGAATACTTGCTGGGGGCGAATGGAGAGAATTAACCCGGCTGGAAGGTTGTTGGGCCTTAGACATTAAGTTACGCTTTGGTACTGCAAAGAGTGATGTCTGTATTCCCATTAGTACTTCTTCATAGTGCCTACATATAGCTTTGCAGCTGAAGGAACTACATAAGATTTCTCATGTAGATGAGCCTGAGATGTAACTGTCTTCATGTTAATCTTTTTTTTAACAGAATAAATATGGCCATTGCTCTTAGCCATAGTAAAAGCTTTCCTGTGTGCATTGTTACTAGAATTCTTCAAAAAGGTGGATTAAAAATTTTATGTTGCCGTTTTATCTTTTATTAGCAGGAAATGCATACTTGCCTTTGAAATATTTGTATAATTCTGCAATTTACGAAATGGATTATTTTCAGTAAAAACACAAAAACTGTAACACCAAAAAAAGTTTCTGTGCAGCGTAAAATTTGCAATAGTAAATTCTGCAATACTTCTGTCCTGCTCTTTTCCACTGTGGGACCGGTATTGTGAAATATTACTGTTTATACATATTTGTGGCACGTTGTGTGGCTAAATTTAGTGGATATTGAGGGTAATATCTTGTTGCTAAATCCATACAAAGTTATTTCTGGGTTGCCTAATAACCAATCGTATATAGCTTGGGTGGTTTAGAGATTTGCTAAATCTTCCATCTCCGAGGATTGGAGTTGAATGCAAGTTTTGGCTTTATTCATCTTGCAACCACTGTCTTGATATACATTGAAGGTACATAAACTATTGGAATAAAGCCGTTATGTAATTATATGATGATTATTATAAGGTTTAACTGTGCAAAACCGGTATCATGGACTTTGATTCATAGCTGATAATGGAATTTTAAAAAGGCTTTGGTAGCAGAAATTGTATTTAACAAAAAGAAATTAACCATCAACACCTGGTGCTGCATTTCTTCTGTTGTGTGATCCCTAATGAGACTTAATATTAACTGATGCTAGCTTTGCTTTTTTGTTTTTCCCCATATATGTTAACGTCTTGATTATTGGCTTGCTGAATTTTCCGTAAAACTATCTTCACCTTTATATATTTGTCCCTAAACTATACTTGGTATTTTACTTCCCCCTCTTACTCAGTTTTCTCTTTCCAGGACAGCGTACTGTATTTTGCTAGTTTATACCTTCTGTTGTTTTCCACGTGCAGTGCTTGGAATGGTGACTTTGCTGATGATGACCAGTGAAAGCTACCAGCCGTAACAACAAGAAAAATGTAGCAAGGGAACTGGCTATAGGGTAGCGCCCTGATGGGAACGGAATATTGGCATTGTAGATGCGCAGGAAAAGGAGTATTCTGTATTTTGGCTGATGGTCCCTGAATTTTGTAAAATAACTGTGGTTTTGCATCACTACCTGGCTGGCATGCGATAAACCTGAAATTTCCAACTGTAGTGAGAAAGAGCACCATCGTTCCTGCCTTCCACTTCACTTATTGCAGCTTCAGTGCTTGTGCACAGACTCTCATTTTTGATTGCTACAAAGTGCACTTCCTGTCGTCTTGCTTTTCTGGTATTTTTTGTTCTTCCCTCTGTTAAATGTTCTCTGTGTCATCCTTTACTTCTATTTGGAGCTCTTTGAGGTAATATTGTTACTCATGGATCTACTGTAGTAATAGTAACTTCACTTTTTCCTCTGCTTTGCTACTCTTCTGGCTTGTTCTGACGCTTGGTGTCTAGTTACAAGAAGTCTGAAATTGGAACACTCAGGAAGATGAAAAAACTAGTAAGAAATCTTACAATATAATTCCTAAACGTAGCAACATGTAGAGTTAAGAAGAAAGCATTGTCAGAGGCAGGGCTTAGGAAAAATTATCTCTTGGCTGACTTTGTTTTCTTGAAGCTTTCTTCAAAGTTAACCCAGAATGCTGGCAATGGGATTCAGGTTTTGACCTATGAGTTTTTACTGTCTGTTTTGATACAATATATCATCAGTTTCGCTGTTCTTGTTAGGTGGTTGTTGTCCATCTGCTTGAGAGGTGAAAGGAGGTTGATCTTGTTGCTTCTCTGAAACAAGTCCGCAGGAGTTCTTCTGTGTTGAAAATAATTTTGTTAGTAGAGTGGCAATTGAGAGCCTCCAGTTTGAGACTAAGACAATGGTTTTTTTTAAAGTTCAGTGAGAAAAAGCTGAGAACATAAAGAATGTCTGAAAATATTTTGCATTTCTGAAATGTATGTGTGAGACCAATGCAATGGGAAGGTGGACTATCTGTGTATTCAGAGGTGAGGGTGAAATGTGGCTGAAGCAGTTGCACTAGTAACCTAGAAAATCAGAGAGAGTTATTCTCATTCAGCAGCTCCTGAGATATTTAGATCTTGGGAAGCTGTATGCATCACTGCAGCTGAAGAAGCAGGACTAGAGAAATGAAGGAGCAAATTGAGATTGACACCTTTTGGTTTAATGCCCTGTTCTAGTCGCTAAGAAAGAAGGAAAGCCTGTACTTCCTGAGAACTTACATGTTAGTCAGACCATGGTGATAAAGACTCTTTTTATCAGCACCGTCAGTGTTTTCATTCCAATTTTTTTTCTGCATTTCATACAGTGGAAATAATGGGATCTAATAATTTTGGTGGAGTAGGTAGTGTGACAAAACCAGTTTGTGCCTTGCTCCCCTACATACATCACTTCAGTGAAACAGAAATAGTAAGACTGAATACTGATTGCTGAAGTTAGAGAAATTTGCCATTTTTCCCTGCAAATGTAATCTCAAACTTTATGGTTCCTAAACTGCATCTATGCCACACCCAAAATTAGATGCCTAAGATTTGGTCTGGTTGCAGTTCAGTCCTGGTTAGTTCTACTGAGCATGTAGAATGTTTGAGAGAAAAATCCATGTGTTAATTAAAACTGACATACTTACTCTAGTGTATGTGGAGTTCCAGAGAGATGACTGCTAAAAAATACTTACTATGAGTCAAATTTAATGGCAGTGAAATCATGGAAGCCAATCTACAAATTAGTAAACAGCTTAGATTAAGTTCTTTTGGCTTCTGGCTTTGTTTAGTTGCTTGGATTTGCCTGGAATCAATGGTATAGTTTGATGAAACATTTAATATTATAAAAGTAATGAATGTACTCCTAAAACTATTTTATATCCTATCCCTGATAAAACAACAACTCTTACAGGTCTTTGCTTTAAACAAAGAGAGGTTTTAAAACCGATAAGCTCAGATGTCTAATGCCAAGTTTAGGTAGTCTGGGACGTTTGAGGTTTAAATTTGCGTATAATCATCTGACTAGGATGAAGCTGGTGATGTATCACTGATGTGTATAGAGAACTCTTAAACTAAACGTTATCTTACTATCAATTTAGTACTTCATCTTTTTCAGACTTGGAGATTTCTCAGTGCAAGGTGTTAGTATAACTTTCTGAATGATGACGTAAGCACAGTTGTATGCAAAAAAATAAAAACCCTGGAAAAAGCTTTGGGATTTATCAGCCTACATTTATCATTCAAGGTATCCATCTCGTATTGAGAAGATAGATTATGAAGAGGGGAAGATGTTGGTCCATTTTGAACGTTGGAGTCATCGCTATGATGAATGGATTTACTGGGACAGCAATAGGTTGCGACCCTTGGAGCGACCAGCATTAAGGAAAGAAGGGCTGAAAGATGATGAAGAATTTGTTGTAAGTGGCACGTTTATTTTGTCTTTGAGTCATTTTTTATAAACTGTCCTACTTGTTTTCCTACATTAAATCTCCCTAGAACATAATGTTTAATTCTTTTTAGGAAAAAAAATCTAAATTATTAAAATATTAATGGCTAAATTTGTATAAAATAGGATTTTAAACCTGGAGAAGAAGTCTTAGCTCGTTGGACAGACTGTCGATATTACCCTGCAAAGATTGAAGCAATTAATAAGGAGGGTATGTATTCATGTATGGTCCATTGGTAAGGACTGTTTGCATATGCTATGCTCTAGCTGTAGTCTGCTTAAAAAATTGACACGTGTATGAAGTTTTCCTCACTGCCTCAATATTAAGTGAAAATGTTCATCTTTTATCTATGTGAAATTGGACAATTGGAATTTCTCCTGGGAGGCAAAATGCTTAATGTTTCCTCAGTGATGAGAAGAATATCCTGTGCACGGCGTTATGAATATTTTGTACTATTGTTGATTAGGGCTAATGATACATTTACATTCTGTAATTGCTTTAGGAATGATAGGTCTGTCTCTTTAAAGTTCTGTTTATTGAAGAAAAACAATGGAAATGGGGAAATGAACAAGTTACTTCGCAGTGGGGTTGTATTTCTAATGAACACAAGAAGTTGAAGTTTTCACTGTAGTTTAAAGCAAATGAGGATTTGATTGTGATTTGAATTGTTTCCCTATTGTGGCAACTTAAATATTACTTAACTCTTTTCAATGAATTATGAGCAAAACCGACACAGTTGCTTAAACATGCTTGAAATTGTCCAAGTGGTCAAAGAGCAACAATATAAAAGCAGGGTTTCCTTGAGACTGTAACTTATTTTTCTTAATATTCTCAATCCTGACTGTAGGTAACGCCTGGTTACTTTGTTCAAATAGCCTCTAAAACATTTTGCCAAAGCTTTCATAGTAACAAGGTGTGTTTGTTTCTTAACTACTCATAGTGATTACATCAATCCTCTTCTAGGAACATTCACTGTACAGTTCTATGATGGTGTTATTCGATGTCTTAAGAGGATGCATATCAAATCTATGCCAGAGGATGCAAAAGGGCAGGTAAGAGTACTTTAGGTATCTCTTTGTTAGGTTTTATGTAGATTTTTTTATTTTTTTTTTAATATCATGAGATAGTAA
The DNA here is from genome assembly GCF_000687185.1 of Egretta garzetta. Lineage (NCBI taxonomy): Eukaryota > Metazoa > Chordata > Aves > Pelecaniformes > Ardeidae > Egretta > Egretta garzetta. The sequence continues at coordinate 3,855,444 of NW_009258613.1, forward strand.
GAATGTCATTTAGCACAACTAGTTTTAGATTACAGTCTTTATTCTAGGTCCTGCATTGCCTTGCTTCACCACTTTTATGGATGATGCCCCAGAATGTGCTGCTCAAGTAGTCTTGCATCTATCTGAAATGTCTAGCTGCCCTACACTCCATTGCCAACTAATCTGTTCCCAAAGGTTTGTCTTGCAGAGTTTATAAAAGCAGGGGCATCCAGAGACTTTTTTCCTCTGGTCTCCTTTCAGAAAAAAGCTTTAGTTTGTCAGTAGTCTGTTCTGCTGATTGATTATTTATTTATTTATTCCTTCCTTCCCCATCCCATCTATTTTGTTTGCTACTGTGGTAGATTTTTGCCCACGTGTTCTTATTAACATGACTGTTCTGTGGGGTTTTTCTCCCCTGTATCAGAACTTTTGGGGATTGAGACAGATAAACATTTCTTTATCTCTGATAATACCCAGTTGCTGTTAAAGAAGAGATGCTGAGTGGAAGCTGAGGGAGGCTGCAAAGTAGAGGACATGATTTAGCCAATGGGCATACCTTTACTTTTCAAAGAAAAACAACATTGAAAACTGTGACATGCTTTCAGTGGAAATGCCATTGCATTTAGTTTGCATGGTAACTGTATTATCATAGTTAATGAGAAATTACTCCACTGAAACTATTTGAGACTCGAAGGAAAGAAATATGAAAAAACTGTTCTTATTTGCCCCCAATTTTCTTCAGAATACTCATAACTTGACAAACAAAATTCAGGTATTTCATAGTTACTGTTGTAACCATCCCTATTGTGACAAGGGCAGATGGATAAGTGAATTGGCTTGAAAACATTTCTATACCCTGGCCTCCAAGTTACAGGTATCTGTAAAATAGGGTTGATCGTCTATGCAAAGAACATTGGAACTTTGTGCAGGCAACACTATGCTGTTTCCTTAAAGAGATTAAACTGAAATCCATAGTCATGCTAACACTGGCTTCTTGCTGCAGTCTTACTGCATAGCTCTGTTGAACCAGTATTTAATATTTCAAACAATACTTGCAGTGTGACAGTAAGTTAGGAAGCTAGAATATTTCATTTTCCTTCATAAAAAGAAAAACCTGGGTTGTGACTGAACTGAAGTAGACGAGCTGTGGCAATGTGAAGTCATCTCTTACTCTGTCCTGTGCTTTTTCTAGGAAGCTATGTTGTGTCTAATCTTGAGTTACTATTCTTAGGCCACAGGCACGTTCAGCTTTAAAAAAAAATAGCAACCATTTCGATGTCCAGGCATGCTTGGTGGCAGTCCAGCTCATCCATTATTTCTCATTTTTCTCAGTAGTCGAGAGTTATGGTGACACTCACATGCAGCTCAGGGGTAGAACGTAGGTGGCTTCAGTGAAGCCTTGAGAAAGAATAAGGTGGCCAAATTTACACTTTCTGAGATGGATTTAGAATTTTTAAGTTGTCTTGCAGCAAGAACAACATCAATTATGCTTTCTATAATGCTAATCAGTACTAGTCTTAGCATTTCGTTTTGCAAAATTAGAGATGGGCATAAAGTTATGTAGCTTTCAAAGGCAAAAATCTTTTCTGCAGCATCTCCTATATCATTATGCTGTGGTAAAATGTTTGGTTTTTATAATATTTTTGTGGCACTTAAGAATAAAAAATGTTATCTAAGACTTGGTTTGAAAATCAGTTACTGAAACTGAGCTTTGTCCAAGCTTGGAAGTCAAATGGATCTTTTTGCCTTTTTTGTATTATTTATTTTATAAGAAGATGTTTACTAAAAATTATGTAGAGCTTAAAAAATGCCAAGAGTTGATTTGAATAATAGTGGAGTTGGCAGATCCAACACTTCATGCTTAATTTAAACCTATGTCTTGTTTTTTGTCTTTTTCCAAAGAAAAAAAGTACATTTCAGGAGAGGAGTGTAAGCTCAAGATACTTCCAAGTTCTAGTGCATTAGCAAATGCAAGACCTGTTTGGAAGGTGTGTGCTAAGCATGCAGAATTTGAATTACATGGAGAAAGAGGGATATAGCCTAGTTAATTCTTTGATTTAAGCTTAGCGTGTCTTAAAGGAAGAGATTGTAACACTGTAACAAACTATTTCTGAGTTGCAGCAGAAGTGTGTTTTAATAAGACTCAGCTGTGAGGGTGGAAAGGCAAAATCTTTAAAGAGTGGAAAACATTTCTGTGGTTCAATGCAATGAGACTATAGCTTAGGTTGCTCTGCAGATAAGCGCAAATTAATTGAAATCACACAGAAATGTGGCTAACGTAGTACAGAGAGAAAATAAAAAAAGATGGGGATATTGAGACTGCCCTTGTGAGAGCACATATGAAGTATTTGGATAACTTACTTTTTCTGTTTCATGTTTTTTGTTTTATCTTCGATATAATTAGGCGCGCGAGAGGGAGCAGATAGCGCCGGAGCTGAGATTAGTGACGGAAATCGAACCAAAAGAAGTGAGTTTTGAGGAGGGTTTTGAAGGAGAGGGAGGGGACTTGGCACACAGGAAGAGGAAGCTGAGGAAAAAGCATGGATTTGCGATTGGGACAGAGGAAAAAAGAAGATGTGAGAGGAGACAATGTGAGCCAAGATGTAGGTGGGGCAGACTGTTTAGACTTGAAAGGTGAGGGGTAAGGAATCCAGGCTTGATGTGGAATCAGCCAGTCAATAGATTGATGATCTTTTATGTATGTGTATGTATGAATGTGTGGGAGTTGGGAGTTGTGATGTATTAGGAGAGGAAAACCAGCTGAACTTCAGTACTGTAGAGAAGCAAAAAGGTGGTGGTTGTAGGCAGGTGGAGGGAAAACGACGTGTGTGTGAATTCTGCTATTGGCGCATTTTAGAAATGATACTGGTTTTGCCTTCCCACTGTTCCAGGTTTAAGGTTAGGCAAAGGAATATTTTAAAATACAAGTGTTTTAGCCAGTTGATGTGTAAAAGCTGTTGGGTAATTTCTACTAATGTATTTCTTGATCGTGCAATTTCCTGTGCTTTGATTTAGTGAATCTAATTAGCACAACGACAGTTTTCCTCAGTCGTGATCAAGTAATGTTTTGTCTTCTAACTACAGTGTCCCATTACTTCTCTCCTGTCACTTTTCTTAGCTGACTTGAAAGTTGAATTTTAGTAAGAATGAAAAAGAAGGAAATACACCTTTTTTTTTTTTTTTAAGTTATGTAAATGAGAAACTCACTAGTGTGCTGTACTGTGGGAAGCAGGAAATCAGGCTGGATGGTGCAGAGTTAACTGGTGCAGAGTTACAAACCCACAGCCAACAGAGGGACAATGTCAGGACACGAGGGACAATTAGGGAAGACTTCTTTTAAGAGGTTTTTGCTTTTACTTTATTAATTTCTAATGTGTTCACATTTAGGCCCTTGGCTTTGTGTCTACTGAATACTCTGGGGAAAAGTCGTGTTATTAAAGATTTGCAACTAGTTTCTGTGATATCTGTGATATTTAGTGTCCTGCTATTATGGTTGACAGAGCAGATAACTTAGAATGACACTGAGACAGATTTCAGAATTTGTTGTGCTTTAGGCTCCCACTGTTATTGTCCCATGTTTTTGTTAAAATTTTCTAGAACATCTGAAAAAGGCACAAATGTATCTTTTTGAAGGAGGAGTTCCTGTGTTCTTAAAAAGAAATATAGTCACCTTCGCATCTTAGATGCTAAATAGTTCTCACGTCAGGAGCTGTGCAGCTGAGCAGGAGTTCAAGGTTAAAAAGCAGGAATTACCTGTGTCACTTCAGTGCCTATATATGTTTACTCCAGAGCCAAAATAAAAATGGACCCATAGAGTTTCTGGCCAATTCAGAATCATGAAATTGTTGAGGTTGGAAGGGACCTCTTGAGATAATCTTGTCCACCCCCCTGCTCAAGGTTCTCTTTACTGAGTTTAAATTTACATGTTAATCTAGAAAAAAGTATAACTATCACCATAATTCATGTCTCTCTGCTCTGGCTTCTGAATGTTTAACCTTTGTTTGCTTCATTGTTATGTGTCCTGCTACCCTTCGTAAGCTCTGTGTCTTAAGGAAAGTATCCAAACAATGAAATAAAATGCAAACAAAAAAACCCTTCATGTTGCACCACGACAGCTACTGTTAGAACAGGATACTTAGTTCACTGTGGTCCTTGAAGCTCGATATCTTCTGAAAGCTTCTCATTTCAGGGTGCTTAGTTTGACTGAAAATTAAAATGCTGTTTAGAAGCTGTTTTGATGCAGGCTGCACTTCCTTTGCTTCCCGCTTTTATCATAAGATCCAAGCTCCAGCTGTGTTACTGATCCTCTTCATCCCTTGGCCAGGGTACAGTGTAAGACTTCTACTCTCAGGTCTCCTAACTCCTCACCAGCACAAATAGCTCAATCCTTTTTTTGTCCTGCTGGATGGGCAAGGCTCTGGATGGACTGGAGCTAATGTGTGTGCTCGTTTTGGCTGGCCAAAAAAGAGGTATGTGTGTTTTTGATTGACTATGCAGCTGGCAGTTAGACACGCTCTTTGTGGCTGGCATGTCACCAAATGGCCTTGGTAGTTGCCTGTTCTGTAAGCATTGCCAAAGCGCTTCCAAACTTCCCTGCTGCTGGGTAGACTGAGTGTATGCATCTTCCATTGACAGTTTGGACTCAGAACACTTTACCTTAATCAAAACTGTTGGTGTTTCGAAGTACATAGCTTGATGCAAAGTAGAAGCATAAACTATGTAAAGCAGTGATTTAAAAGTATTGAGCTATGGAAACGGAAAAGCCTAATACAAGGAAAAGTAATGATTTGTATTTTGTGTTATGCTTTTCTCATATATCAAAGAAGGCAAAGAAACCCTCAGTCAAACAGAAACTTGAAAGACTTAAAATATGTAATGAGTGAGAAAAAGTTGCATTGGAACAAGATTTATAAAATCAAGATATTTTAGATACCTCTCATAATAATGTAACAGCAAGGAAACAGTCCAGAATAAAATATAGTCTGTCTATAGTTGGGGGGCAAAAAGTACTATTTGTAAAGTACTCATGTGACACTAAACAAAAATAGTCTTTATCATACCATTGTATATGTGGCAGTACAAATCTGCAAATACTCTTGCAGCCAAATTGCCACATAGTAAATTATCATTCAGCATTCTCAGATGCTCGATTCCTTACTGGTGGAGGATGGACGTTGCTATTGGTTTTTATATCGCATATAACTTCTCCATGGAAAATTTCTGTATCTTGGTGCTACAGAAAATTTGAAAAAATACTTCAGTGAAAAGGATCGTTAAAATTTTTGCTATCAGGTTGATCCCTGACACTCAAGAGACATAAGGCAGGAGTCTGATCGCTCCAAACTAGAGGAAAGAGCTTGGCTTAGCCTTGGAGGTATTTAGTTCTCTCTGACTTACAGGGTGGCTAGACTTGTCTGTGTGCCAAAAAGTAGATTAATTTGGGCTGTATGGTCTGTTGTTCACTCCTTGGATATTTCTGTATGGTCAAATAAGCCATTATCCAAAATGGCACTTGTATTACCTTAAATGGGATTGTGAAATTCAGTCATATTGTAGAGCACTCTGTTGAAATTATTGAATGAAACGTGTAATATCTAATACAAGAAGAGTGCTATCTGTAGTCATTCTAGAAACACAGATATAATTAGAAAAGAGTTGTCCCTGCTTTGTCAGTTTAATTCAGGAAGAACTCTGCCTAATTATGCAGCTGGCTGGACCATGCTTTGCGTTAATTGTAGTTTTGAATAATAGTTTAATTTGAGCAACAATGGAGTGGGCGTATTTCACAGCCAGAAGGGTAACAAAAAAGTCAGTGTTCTGGGTTTGGGAGCTCCTGGGTTTCTAAAGCCATGACACGTAAAATAGGTAGCAGGGAACATGTGCAGCCAGAATTCTACACACAGTGGTTTTTTGAAGGTTTTTTTCTTTTTGCTTTTTATCTATGTGGCATACCGATAATACTTCGAGGTTTTTTAGGCAATTTGGGAAACTCATTTTACCACTCTATGAGTAGTAGCCGTAAAAATAAATTCAATTGCTCTTGAACATTTCTAGATGAAGTTTCACTGGGTTTATAAGTATTTTCTATTTGAATCTCAGACACTTTTTAATACTTACTTACCACCTTTTCCTTTTTGGAGGATTGGATAGCTTTGGTCAAAGCTGCTGCTGCAGCAGCAGCCAAGAACAAAGCAGGAAGTAAACCTAGAACCAGCGCAAACAGCAATAAAGATAAAGAGGACAGAAAATGGCTAAAAGTTCCTTCAAAAAAGGAAGAAACCTCAACCTCTACAATCATGCAAGAAGTCCAAAAAAAGGAAGAGGAGCCTACATCTAGTGACACATTTGGTAAAAACGAATTATATATAAGATAAGTTTTTCTGTAATGTTGAAGCAGAATTCCTGTTGTTAATTTTGCTGTTAAGTAATAACTAGTATTTCTAGAGGAGGATGTCTTATTTGCTATTATAATAACTGTTATGATACGTAACATATAGTTCTGAAACAATTTTTATCAGATGCGTCTATTTGGGTCAGCATTTACTCCATGTGCAAAACTTCTGACTAGCTCCAACAAGAGCAGAACATGATGATTTTTTTTTTTTAATGACTTGTTCGTATTCCTGCATCTTTTGTTACCTGTGAGATAATCCCTTGTCCTGTTCTAAGGAAAAAATTTCCAATACAGATGGTATATCCATACTCAGGGATGTTTGAAAATATTTCTGGGTTGATAAGAATTTGTTAATTTCAATAGTCTCTAATACTGCATTTCTCAGAAGGAAGAGTAACGATTACAAATTTTGAGGTAATTTCATCTAATGCTTTAATGTGTAATGCCAAATCTTCAGAATGTGTTATTTTCATTTATAATAGAATTTTAAAGTTTCTTTACTGCGATATTCTAATAGCAGTTCTGAAATACTTAAGTATTTTGGATGTTGTTACATATTTATGAAATGTGAGTTTATCAGATTTCTCATCTGTTTAAAAGTAGGATTTCCTGTAGTGGATGTTCCAAAGATGGCCTTTGTGCAGGCAGAGAGCACGTTATCACACAAGAGGAAAAGTAATCTAGGCAACTCATTTCAGGCAAAGAGAGCTCGTCTTAACAAGATCACTGGTAAAATACTTTTTTTTGTTGTTGACTTTTTTCCTTTTTTAATGTAGTGAAATATACATGCTTACATATAAGTTACTAAAGTAGATGGATAAAAGCACATTCATGAGGCAGATACTCATTACAGTCATTGACTAGTTTGGAGTTTTAAAGGAATCTGTAAATGGTAATATAATCTACCTTGTTCATAAACTTGGAGAATGGTCTCAGACTTGACTTGGTCTTTTTAGTTTTCTAGGAAGGTAACCATCCTGAACTGATGAATTTCTTGAGTATGTTTTAGTTCCAGCTGCACAATTTTCTCCATTATCGGGTGAATTTGGGGTTTGTACAAGTTCTTAACAGGGTCATGAGTTACATACCACCACTGTAAATTAAAGCTTTTGTTAGTTGTGGAAAAACTAAATGGTTTGATGTAAAGTAAAATTGTTCCTGAAAAAAGTTTATACAGTATATAACTTAAAAATATACAAGCCTAGCTACAAATTGAAGCAATGAAGATCTGAAATGTTTGTTTTCAGTGTCTAAGGCATTCATTTCCTATGTTTATTACTCAAAGGTATTAATGGAAAACAAGCATACACCTATAGAATATGTTTTATAAAATGGGAAGTGGAATAATGGATAATTGGTCTTATCTTTAAAAGTTGAAAAATGCATTTTATTCCAAAATTTAATGGAAATTTGCTTAACTGTGGAAAAACTATTTCCATTTGTATCCCTCCTCCTCCATGCCTCACAATAAGCAAATTGTGTTGCCAGCATTGATCCTGTCAGTATTTAGGATGAGGTAATAGGTTTGCACCTGTGCTGGGAAAGTATCAGGTACATTTCAAAAGCTGGGTGGAAAAAAATTGTGAATTCCTCCCCCTTAACAGAGGGGCCCTTGGACAGATGGTAAGACAGAAATGCATTCCACTCTTTATTCTAGCCAGTATTATTTTGTGTAAAGTCTGACAAACTTTCCTATGCTACAGGTAAGAGGGGTTTTTTGTTTGTTTTCTGTAGTAGATAGGGTATAGTCATTCATATAAAAAGCCTTACTTGTTTCTATAAGGTAAAAATAACCTGATTTACTAAAACTGAATGATGAGGGGTTTTTTCAGACTTGTTTTGGCTGATCCAGCCTCTCATAGTTCAGCAGTTGAGGATGTGTAGCCAGTTTTCTCAGGAGCGTGGTTCCGTTTCAGTATCTCAATCAGTACTTCAATCTAAAGGAGAAAATAAATCAAATGGGCTGGTATGGATCATGATATGAAGGAAGCGGTCTTTAGAAAAACCCATCTTCTGCCTCCAGGATTTTCTTTCCTGGAAGGCTTCTTACTTGGTACCAAGCTTAGTTAACAGATGTTTGATTTATCAGCCTCATTTATACTCTCCTTTGCCCATACTGCATACACCCTCAGTTAAGTCCCAAATTAATTGCTGCCATGAGCAGTAGAAGTCTAAGATACATGCTAGTGATACATATTTACAGAGCCCTTCAATTTCTTTCCAATAGCAGTTAGTAGCAGAAGATACCAAAACCAGCTGAAAAAGCTCTAGCTCTAGAAATGGTATTTTTCTGTGCTTGCGGATAGATTCTCCGTTCCTAAGGAGCTTTGTGAGAATACTAGCAGGCAGATGGGCTGGTGTAGACTGAATGGAACGATCAGAAAACACCATGTTGCAGCCATTGACTTTGTTATCGCTCTAAAAACAGTGTGTGTCTGTCTCTGTGAGAGCATACTCCACTAGCAGAGAATATGTTACTGTTCCATGAAAGTGAATTAATCCTTTAATTACAAGATGAAATTTGTCATGCTTGGCAGTTACTTTGTGTAACTGTTCTCGAATTAACGCACTTCTGCAACTCATACTGTAGTAGGTTTTTTTATTGTTGAGTATAATGGAGTATTTTGAAAATGTAAATGCTGATGCTTAAACTTCCTCTTGCTATGTGCTTATTTCTTATGCTTGAAATACTTGTAAATTGTCATTTGTGTTTCTGGCATGAGCTTTTAGATTTGAGGGAAGGTTGGGAATTACGCTGGTGTGTGCCCATCAGAACGGCTACAAAAGAATCATAAAGCATTATGGCTGTTAGGAAAACATTCATTTACCAAGCGTCTTACGGCTGTGTTGGGGAAATAGAGCAAATAATGTGGTTGTAGGAGGCTGTTTGAAGGGAACTCTTTTCTGGATTTCAATTCAGCATTCAGTATTTGTTGCAGAAGTTTCTCCTTGCCTGCCATGAGGGCAAAGGGTGTTCTTTGCTCACCATTCAAGAAAATAAAGTTGCTTCCTTTGCTCCTTTTCCTTCTGCTACCACCACTGGGGGAAATTACGTTTCCCAAAGGTGTGAAGGATGTTTCCCTCTAAGCATATATTTATGTCTTCTTCCAAGTATCTTTTGCCTCTGTTGGAATGCTTGCTTCCACATTTCCTGCTGCAGTGTTGATACCTAAAAGAACAGATAAGATCTGCAGCAAGCTTGCAGAACGAAACACTTCTGGTTCACTGTGCTACCCCATGCTTGTTATTTGTTATGAGCTGTTACTGACAGGGGATGGTGAACCTGTAGTCCTGCTGCTGTAGTAGCTTGTGGAGTTGTTTTGTCTCTATGGGCATGGCAATTTGTTAGAAAGATGCTTAATGGGGTAGGTCAGGTCTGACACAGTCTAGGTTTGTTTCACGGCTTTACTTTCTGAGCACTAAGTATCTTGCTAGAAATTAAAATCATAGAATGGTTTGGGTTGAAAGGGACCTGAAAGATCATCTACTCCAACTCCCCTGCCATGATCAGGGATGCCTTCCTCTAGGTAAGGTTGCTCAAGGCCCTGTCCAACCTGACCTTGAACATTGCCAGTGATGGGGCATCAACAGCTTCTCTGGGCAACCTGTTGTTTGCAGAAACGCAAAAGCGGCCTTATAGACTGTAGCTTGTGGTTTAGTATTTAAAACTCAACTTCGTTCAATTTTGAAAATGATCTTATGCTTTTCATTGTAGATGCATGGTTGTCAATATAAAGAACATTACAAATTTTGTAACTTGATTTAAACAGGATAATTTGAGTCTCAAAGGTTTATTTAGATCCATGAAACCTAAATCTTTTATGAAACCTAATGTAGAATTAAAATCTTAACCGATAATTTCATTTTTATTAATATAATAGGGCTAAGTAAGTCTCTGCTTTCTGGTTAACCTATTTAGCTGTAAAATCAACTAGTTGGTACCTCTTGTTATGAACATGGTGTTCTAAAGAGTTTATTTAAAACATAACTACTTTCCAGTAAACTGAAGCATAACTTAATCTGACATAAGGAGTAAATGAAAAAAAGAACCCAG
>NW_009258613.1:3865987-3867546 GCF_000687185.1 Egretta garzetta
TTTTTTTGGGTTTTTTTTTTTTTTTTTTTTTTTTTTTTAATGTGCTAAATGCTTCCTGAGAGCCCAGGCTTCACTAATTAGTAATTCCTTGGGCATTGTGCACTGTAAATTAACTTTTAGCATATCTAATTGTTCATGGAATGCAATAAGCATTTCCTGTGGATCTGTCAGCCCAAGTTATTTATGAGGACTTAAACTCTCCACCCCCAATGTTGACATTCCCAGGGATTATAAAAGTAACTTCTATTCAGATTTGTATTTTTCAGGTTTTATCAGTTTTGCTTTGTCTTAATGCCATATAACTTTTTCTTTCTCTGTGTACTTAGGTAATTTAAGTTATTGTGTGAAGCAGAACTGAAGCTATTGCTGATATGCTTAGCCAGCAAAAAGCTTCCTCATATTTATGTTGCCTTGTCTTTTACAGATTTTTATAGTAGTGATACTGTATATGAGTTCATGCATGAAGTGACATATTCTGATGTCTTTGCTCCCAATATGGTCGTGTTATTGAGGTAATTTGGGAGCTCCGCTGCTGAGAATATTCATTTGGAAATTAAATCCCTTGTTCTATTCTGTCTAAGAAAGGTTTGCATGTGTTAGAGTTAAGAAGTAGTAATAAAAATTCTAATGGAAATTTCATAAAGACCGGAAAGGGGAGAGAGAGAAAAGGTTTGTAAATAATTTTGGTCTCTCAAAATTGACTTAAGTATCGTAGGCTTGGTTTTAAAGCCCAAGTGCTTGGGCTTTAAAAGGTTGGTGAGGCATTATTTTACAATTGATACTTTGATTTTTATCCTGTTAGTGGAAATCCCAGGGAAGTACCTCTTGTGAAAGGGTGCTACCATGGGAATGTCCTTTAACTTTTTATTTCTTCTGATTTAAAGTGTTCGGCTTTGTGTGGAGCTGTTTCAGAAAGAATTATGTTCTAGATACAAGCAGTTCGTGTTTCTCGTCTCCCTGTTTTGCTTTGTTTCCCCCAAACGCTTGTTGCAAGCTGGTTCTAACTAAAAATCTCTGCTATTTTTCTCCTAAGGTTTATTGGCATCCAAAGCTGTTGTTGCGGATGGTGCTGAAAAGAAGGAAGGCAACAAAGAAACAGCTCCAGTCCTGGAGCAGGTATGAAATGGTAGAGTTTGATTCTTTTGCAAGGTTCCCACTGGAGTGTGCCATGGAGATGTAGTACCTACAACATTAAAGTTTGCCCCTTCAGATATAATAGGGAACTGAAAATTGATCATATGTTTACAATTCTGGCAGAGCCAGAAGTATGGAATTTAATTGTCTCTCAACACAGTGTTAACTTGAATTTCAGTAATGAGCTTTTGTGTTTAAAAAAACTAACAGAAAACAAACTAAAATGAAGTCTCCATGTAACAAATATGAGGAGAGCAGTGTCCCAAGGTCCAGTTTTATAACTGGAACCATGACCACAACTGGCTTAGGAAAAGGCCCTTACACAAATTTAATTTGTGTTTGAAACAGGGTTTTTGACATCAAGTAGAACTTCTTTTAAAAGAAGTTTCTTTTATATTGTAAGAATTTGGTGTTGTAGGCTTGTA
>NW_009258613.1:3867598-3884424 GCF_000687185.1 Egretta garzetta
CAAAAAAGAAACTTTTAAATAATGTTAAGGGTCTGATTTTTAAACCTGCATATTTGCAGGACCTGAAGGCTGCCATTTTATCTTTGGCTTATTCCATTGTGTTCAGGCATTGCTTGACTCCAAGTTGTGCATTATCTTGCATATTAAAAGGGCTGAATGCCTAAGCATGGTAAAGCAAGCTAAGGATGAAGAGTAGTCTTGATTCAGGACATCTTTGTTTTCCAATGATTTAAATCAGAGCCTTAATGTAGTTTTAATACAGCTTTTTTGTATTCGTTTTCATTCTTCTTTAACAGCAGCATTTGAATAAAATAGCCTTGCTGCCCGCACTTCTTAAAAGAGCACTTCTGTTCTTAAGCCCCGGCACACTCTATGAACAGTCCCTACCCCAAACTTTATTTGATATTTTGGTTGTACTGGTTCTTTAGAGCTGATATATAATTGCATTGCTGTGGTTTTTCCATTGACACCGCATTGGATGCGACTCTTGTCAATGGAACATGATTTTCTGTTTTTAATGCTGTCACTGTAATGGCTACCTGAGCCACTACGGTGTCAATGCATTGCCAGTATTTTGCATAAAGGTTTACAATGTATTGACATGACATTCCATTTCTCAAATTTTTGCATATTAAAGATGCTATGATTTTATTGCTACTGTGTGTGATATTTTCAATGTGCAAAAAACTGTGAAATGGCTTACAGCATGTTGTTTTTGGAAGAATCATTACAATGTAAATCTTACCATGCAGAATCCCATTACGGTGAATGGGACTTTGTGGTTTACATAGACTGTGTATGCAACAGTATAAACTACAGTGCATATTTACTAAAAACATTTTGTTATTTCTTAGGCTTAGTAACTCGGCTGTTTCTGTTTTATTGATTAGATATAAAAAAAGATGTCTCTGTCATTGTTTACATGCTAATGGTCTGAAAAACCTCATTTTTGGAAATACTAGTTAAGCTCCTTTAAAGAGGCATCTAAAATCCCAAATTGTCCTATTCCTTCGCTTCTAACTAAAAATGGAAACCTCACAAACATTTAAATCATTAACTGTGGGGAGGAAAATTTTTGAGCTTAAAGCTTTTTTACTAAGTTCTTGCCCAAATTCAGCTTAAAATGGCCGAGTTATAAACCTCTCCAAAAGGTTTTCCAATAGCAAAGCTGACATTCCTTAGAGGTTTTGTCTGCTACTGCTATAAAATTGAATGGGTAAAATATCTTGTAGGGTTTTTTTAATAATGTAGAAGTATTCAGGCCAATAGCCGAAAACTGACTTTGTTGATGGAAGTTTATTTTATTTATATTTATATATTTTTAGTTTACAGTTGTCTTAAACCCAAAACCTCAGATGATTAGTTGCAGATACAGTAGTTTATTTAACTGTATTAGGGTATGTCTTGTTATATTTCCTTTTGACCAAGACCTGATTAGATGAAGAACATTAATTCATTAAGGTTTTTAATGTTAATTTGTCCTGTTAAGAGGTTAAGCACCTTATCAAAATATTAATTTAATTTTTTTAATCTTGTTTAAATAACTTTGTAATTTGAAAGTAATGGATGCTGTAGTAATGTCTTTCACATCTGTGAAGATGAACAATAAAATTGTTTATTTACAAGTTACGACTCTAATTAATTTCTGGTAATACTTCTTATAACCAGCATAGGCATACTCTACAGTTCACGGAATATTTTACTTAAACGAATAAACTGCACTTAGCAAATGTGTAATTGAGTTATTCAAGGTAGAACTGATGTCTGCTGAATGGGATGTTTTGCACCGGATCTTTACATGATACTTCCAGCAAAGCTATTCATGTAACATTCAGGGGTGCCCTTTTACAAACATAGAATGTGCACTTGTGGTATTTTGTTTTGCCTTTTTTTTTTTTTTTTTTCCATTGGAACATGGAGAGTTCCAGTGGAAAAATAACCATTTATAACAAAACCCAATAATACCCTCAAATCATCAGTGACGTGACGTTTTTAGTTTGGATGAAGTGGTGCACATGTTCTAGAAATATCTTTCTACTTTGTTAGCTGTGGTTTTATTAGCAGGTACTATGCTGTGTGATGTAACTGGGACAAGTAAGGGGAGGTTTAAGAAATTATGTTGAGATATTGTAGATTGCCATTATTGGGCAAGTTGTAACACACGCACAGTTTATTCAGTGAAGTAGGAAGAGCTTCCTTCCAGTTAAATATCTAAAATGCTAATGTCTGTCAATGCATGCTAATTGTCTAAAAATAGTACTTCACTGTGTGTTAAGAAGGATGAAAATCGATGAAATTGGAAAGCTGCATTATGTCGATTTTTTCTTTTTTTTTTTTTAATTCAAAAACTGTTTTTAACTCTTTATCTGCTCATTTTTCCCCAACAGTTAGCAATCTATTTAACCCTGTGGTGCTAGAAGTTGTGATTTCTTCATGTGTTTGCACAAACATATAATGTGGTGAAATCCAGACTCCCAGCACTGAAAGGGGTTGTGTGAGAGTGTGTTCAGTATTTGGAAACTTTTTATTGTTTTCAGACATTCCTTAAAGGAGCATTATCAACTTTTTCAGGTTCTTCTGTAAAATGAAATTGGTGTTAAACAAAGTTTTCCCGAGGACATTTTAAATTTTTTTTTTTTTTTTTTTTTCCCCCACTATGGACAGGGAAATGACTACGAAGGGAAAAATCTTGGCAACTTTTTTTTTAGAACTGCAGTTCTCAAGCAGTGCAAAAGCCTGTCAGAGTTCAAGGAGCATCAGGAGCACTGCTCTTAGTTACATGATTTAGTTTTAGGTAGTCCTGCGAGGAGCAGGAGTTGGACTCAAATGATCCTGTTGGGTCCCTTCCAACATGAGATATTCTGTGATTGTAGATCAGTGTATGTAACAAGTGTTCTCCAAGTTATACTTTGAGACAGCACTGACAGTCCTGGTCTACGGAAGACGAAGGAGACAGAAACTAAAAAAACTTTGGTGAATTTTTAAAATGGGAATGGAGGAAATATGTTTCATTTTCAGGCTTTTTGCAGGTATTTCAAATAGTAAGAAACGAGGGTATTCTAAATACTGAAAATAATTGATAGTGCTCCTTTAAAAAAAAGTTTAATGTGATGCATTTTAAATAGTTTTCATTTGTACTGAAAATAATGTTGCTTTAAAATGTGTTTTGAATACTAAAGTTGCTTTTAAAAAGATCAAAATAGAATACAAGAACTACAGCGAAGAAACTGAAATAAAAGTATCAATTTTTTATTATTTATTCAGGAGATTTCACCTAAACCACAAAGTCAGAAAAAAAATGAAGCTGATATTAGCAGTTCTGCCAACATTCAGAAACCTGCACTGTTATCCTCAACTTTGTCTTCAGGAAAGGCTCGCAGCAAGAAATGCAAACAAGAATCTGGAGATTCTTCTGGGTGTATAAAGCCCCCTAAATCACCACTTTCCCCAGAATTAATACAAGTCGAGGATTTGACGCTGGTCTCTCAGCTTCCTTCTTCTGTGATAAATAAAACTAGTGAGCACAGACATTTTAAAAAAAATACCGTAATTTCTTATAAGACATATACAGAAATTTTTTTTGGTTGTAAATGGCTATTGCTTTTAAAAATGAATCTGCTTTAATAAAAGGTCCAAGCGGGAGAATTAGGGGTAGCTTAGTATTTTAAAAGTCAAGTCACATAATAAGGCATATGAAATACTCTACTGCAAGTAATACATTTAAATAATACATTTATAGTTATAGAGTTGTGGGTTTTAATGGTTGGCTTTCCCTCCAGCTTAAATCTCCACGTTAGTATTAACAGTGATACAGGAAAAATCAAACCTCTCTTCTGAAGGGGCCTGATTCATTAAAAAGAAAAGATGTGCACCTTGGTTGTGGATCTTTCGTTCTCTGAGAAATTCCGCCTTCAGCAGGCTGGTCTGCTGTACCTGTTGGCTGTGGCGTTCTTCACCTTATGTGATATTTCCTCTAAATCTGATGTGAAAGAGAAGATGGGTTCAAGATCTGTGGTGGGGAAACATAAAAAATGGGGTTTCTTTGTCCCAGAATAATACCATAGGCCTTCAGCTTCTTAACCTGTCTAACTGATTTGCAAAATACCAAAATATTGGTTATCAGAAGAGCAGGGAAAGGTTGAATATGCTATTTTTTGTGAATATTAAATCAGTTCTATAATTTTTGAGTAAGTCAAAAGCTACATTTTTGTTTCACTTAAGAATAGTGATTGAGGATGGAAGAATATACCTGCATCATGTGTTCCCCCTAACCTTGATTTGATATTTTTCCCTTGGGAGATAAGTTTCTTTTAATCTTTTGTCACAGATAAATTTAAATGAATGGGAGAGGGAGGCATTCAAATTCAACCATCTTCATTTACTCAGGACACATTGGTATAAATTGTATTTTGTCCCCACAAAATATTAACGGTTATCTATATTGTAATATGCCTTCCCTCCCCACCCCTAAAATAATGGTAAGTAATTTTCCTTGAGCATGTTTGTATTTTGGATTAAGTTAGACTTCTCTGTAGCAATATTTTAAAAATTAGCTAATTTAAAAATAGCTTATTTAATAGCTTAGATCTTGTTAGTGTTGTCTTTTAATATTTGGCTTCTAAGTCTTTACCACCGCTAATGGAAATTTAATTTTTCCATGCCTTTATTCTTAAATCTGTACATATTTGACTCTAAAAACTGCTTAAGAAAAGGAGAGAACAGTAATATACAGTGAGATAGTGACTTAAACATTTTCCTAAGGCAAAAGTTTATGAAACTGGGTAAAACTGGAGATGTTGTAGGGGAGTGTGGGTTTTTTGTTTTTAATGAATCAGGCCTATATTAACCTATATCAATTTCGCCCCCTCCCCCCCCCTCCTTTTTTTTTTAATATGAGGTTCTTGAGCCTTCTCACTGCCATGTATTGGCAGCACGTATTTGAAATATAGTTGGGGTATTGATGCCAGGTTAGCAGAAGATGGGAGGTGGGATATAAAATTAACCACTGCTTTTGATTATTTTTTTTAAGTTGTATGTTACCACTATCCATGACTTTTTAGATCTTTAACTGTGATCATTTGTTCTGTTGACTGTTAAATCCTACTGCCCCCTTACATTATAAGTAGCCTACTCTCATGGGTTATATGGGGGGGATTGCTTATTGTAAATACACTGTTTGTCTAAAACAACAGCCTTTATCAGTGGGGAAGTATATGCCCTAATTGTAATAAGCAAAAAGCCAAATTATATCTTGAGTGTGACTTTTTTTTGCTCCTGGTAGTCACAGTTTTTAATTACTTTCACCAGTTCTGCTGTGATTGCCAGCTTTGCAAATAAGAGCTATTTAAAGTGCTCCCCATCTTTAGAGCTCAAATACTGCGGTAAGATTATGGTATATCTCTCTGCTTCATGAACATTGAAAGATCTCTTTTTAGGTCCATCACAGCCAGTGAGTTCCCCTAGATCCTACAAACATAGCCAACGGAGAAGAAGATCACAGCGTTTAGCCACTTGCTCCTTGCCTGATGATTCTGTAGAAAAAGTTTCTTCTCCCTCTTCAGTTACTGATGGAAAAGTGTTCTCCATCAGTGGTCAAAACCAACAGCCATCAAAATTGGAGGGTAATGTATCTTAATCTAATAAAGAACTGCCCAAGAGAAATTGAATCATAAAAATTAGACCTGTCACGGTTTTCATCTAATGGGATATTTTGACTTAGTGTCGCTAAAGCTGTATGCTGTTCCTATGTTATGTAACGCTGCAATCCAAACTGTTGTTTGTTCGACCTGTGTATCTTTTTTAATACTACATTTTTTCTTTTATGTAGTACCTGATGTTGCTCATATGTCACTTGAGAAGCGTGGACCATGTCTCCCCCTTGATTTAAGCCGTAGTTTGGAAGTTACAGCGCCATTATCCACAGAATCCACTTTCCGTAATGAATATCCCAGTAAAGACAAGGAAGATATTCAGATGATTGCATATCTTTCTTCCAAAGCAGTAACTGATGGAAGAGTAGCTACAACAGCGTCAGGTAAAGAGATTCAGTATACAACCAGTTAGGTTTATAGGTGTAGGGATAAAACATGTATGTGTTCAGGCACACAGAAAGAGGGGATGCTTTTTATTTTTTTTCTGCACACTCACAAACCTGCCACTCTTCCTGGGGTCCATCCATCTGCATATTCTTCGTCTTCCACTGGCTTTGGGCTGCGCTAGCACTTTTTCTAACACGCTTTAAGGAGGATCTGAGACTGTAAAATAGAAAAAGCAGTGTTTCTTTCAAAAATATTTTATATTGTTAAAACTTGTAAAAAATAATTTACGAAGTTGTTTACTAACATACTAATCCATACTAAATCTAGATGTACTCATTGATCTTGTGGCTTCAGCTTTGCAACTGAGTAGCATTTTGCGATGCAGTCAGCATTCCTCTATCTTTGCTTCTGTTTGCAGTGGAAATATTGTTATTTGCTTGCTACAAAATGTTACTTGAAAATATTTCTAAAAGATCCTCTGAAACTTGTATAGCCTTGTTTCACCCTCACAGAGTTAGCGTGGAGCCCAGTATTGGAATTTTGTGCTGCCTCTCACTTTGTAACAGTTTACTGGCTACCGTGGTTTAGGTGAATCACTTGGATAGAGGCAATTAAGAGATTTGCAGAAGGGTTTACATAGTGGTTTGTAGACCCTAAAAGTGGGTTGTTTTCATCCAATGTATGCTAGGTGTCCATATGCTTTTTTCATAAATAAGTCTCTTATGTGGGTATTACACCATTTTTAATTGGCTCTCAAGAAAGAATTATCTTTCAAGCCTTTTTTTTTTTAATGAGAAAATTGTTCAATAAAATAAGAGGAGGAAAAAAATCAAATTATTGTACTCTGCTGGGGAGGTTTTTGGTAAATGTGATAATAGTAAGGGAGGACAACATGGCCTTAAAGTATGTAATTATGGCACTTAAACTGTAACTTAGTCATGTTTGGTGGGTGGGGGGGAACCTGAAACAACTTTGCATTAAGCTGATAGTATAGCTGCAAGTGCTTAATGGGTCAGTGAAGCATTTTGTTTGGTATGTATGGCCCCTTCTTGGGTGTCTGCCCACACATGCTCCCACTGAAAAGTGTAAGGTGATTGCTTCACTGACTTGTAACATAGCTATTTAACCTGATGTAGCAAAGGCTGGGTAGGGTTCTTGGATCGATATTGCATAGATTAAAATAGGTGATTGTAATTATCCTTTCTCTCTCTCTCAAAAAAAAAAATCCATTAATCTCTTAGACTAATTTGTCAAAATAAGGGCTAGGAGAATTTCTAATGAGCCGCCACTTAAGCTTTTAAAAATATTACTTAATTTCTCGAGTGAAACCATGTGACAGTCTTTGTTTGCCTTTGATACATTGCACAGCAGTTGAGTAGCAGAATCCTGAGAAAATTACTTCTGTAAAAGTCCTTTTATCTCATGTCTTCTGCTGCTGAGAGAAGTGGTTTTGGGAGATGTGTATTTTCCCCACTCATAGAATGAGATTGTAAAAGAAACAAACAGCTTCCAATTACCATCTGTTTCTCGTTTATTAAATCTCATTTCAGTTACTAGCTGGCTTTTCTGATATGTTTTCTGGAGCACTTAATGTGTAGCTGGTAATGCTGATGGGTATTTATTTTGTTACCCACTTCCGACATGGGACTGGGTTGGACTCTGAGCTGGTTCTAAACCCAGCATCCATGAGTACACTTGTACCTGTTTATTTGTTGAGCTTTGTCTTGACCACAGTTGAGTCTAATTAAAGAAATAATGTTTCATTTATAGCCACCTTTATTTATGACTCAAAAATATTTGACATGTCCACACACTTTGTGTCAGGGAAAACCATTCCCTGACAAAATTATCTGGCATTACTACTTGAGTCCAGAATGGGATCATGGAAGCACTTGAAATCTATGCTGCAGGATACAGTTTATACTGTATTTAAAGCTTAGTGGAGCTTTCTTAAACCTACATAATTTTAAGAGTTACAAGCTCTCAAGGAACTGATTTGCCAGCTACCTTTTTAGCTTCTGGGTTTTTTGCCTTCTGGACAGACCTGGGTTTGTTCCTAATTTTCATATATTCCTCCGTGCAATGGAATTCTGTCTTGAGCTTTTACACTGACTTTTTTGTCCAAATGTTAGAAGTTTTCAGAAGCATGTAGCCCAGCATCCACTTGAGCAGTATAAGCTTTGTGGGCTGAAAGACTATTCTAGGTAATTTGATACAAAGTTTGATAGAAAGTTTTGGAGCTAACTGCCTCTGTCAGTAGCATCTCTAGGACTCTGTAACTGAAGTTGGGTCTTTTGGGTTTATGTCAGGCTTCTAAGTCTGGTGAAACTCATTTGTCTCGCATCCGTCTCATATTCTTCTTAGAAGAAAAAGAAAAATGCAGCTTTTAAGGTCAGGTTTGAAGCCTCTGGAGTTATTTTACACTGTTGAACAGTTTTTATTGTGTTCTCTGCTTTAGAAGGCCTTTTTTTTGCTTTTGAAATAACACAGGTTCTCAAGTCGTGTTACTTAAGCACACAAAATTACACCAAATCCTTGCATGCTTCAGGAGAACGAATGGAATACTCTCTATTTATCACTACTTTTCCTTTTCTAATGAACCTGTTAAAACAATGGCAAGCTAATAGATAAAGGAGAGGTGCCCAAAGCTTTCCTTTCTCATTCCTGTTAATGCTTGAAATTACTGAGAAAATTTAATCTGCGTTATGCAGGAACATCTACCTGCCTAAGTGTAATTTTATGTATTGCATTCTTTAGCGCATACATTGTGACTCTATACGTTACAATTTGAGAACTCTGGTGTAAAATCCAGACTATTTTATAGTTGTCTGCTTTTTTTAATCTGAAAGAATTTAAATCTATGTCCTTTTATATTTCTGCTGTTTACATTTTATTGACCCAAGTCTGGACAGATCTGGTGTTCTGGATTTTGACAACACTGGAATTTGCTAAGTGCACTGAAGTTGTACCTGCTGTCTTTGTAGTCACTGAAGTAGGTGACTGTAGATAGTCTCAGAAATTGTGGAGGTAAGGGAAGTATTTAGCCTGAAACAGCCTATTATTGCCAGCCCTTCTGTTAGAAGAGCTGTACTGGTTTGGACCCAGAAATGCGATTTGTTGCTTTGGAAGTTTAGATTTCTGATGGGGGCTATCACTCAAGTCAATTGAAGATATAATTTTATGTTGTTGAAAATGATGCCTTTTAATGACTTCTTTATTCAGAAGATATTAACGTCGTGTTTCTCAGAGGGGAGGGATGAGGTGCACTGAAGTGCAGAAGCATAAATGGCGACTCATGGTATTAACACGTAGATTCCTTCTCAAAATCGTCATTCAAAGTGCACAACTTACAATTTTGTAAAGGCAACACAAAAGCACTGTGATCAATCCTTTCAGGCCACAGGCTACATGGGAGTACTGTGTGCTTTGGTAGACACTGGTACACTACCAGGTCATGATGGAACCTGGTGTATGGACCTACTTGTGATCACCTGATACTGTACACACATAACCAAGAATCCTTGCTTTCATTTGTCGGCCTGCTTAAAATATGGATCGCTGGCCTTTTTGTCACTTAGCCTTCATAGGCTTTAAATTCACCATCAGTCTGAATACATGCAAAACACTCTAGTTTTCCAGTTCTGACTACATGAAGTTCAGATCTTTCTGTAGTTGTACTTCTCTTTAAATTTGTGATAATTTTTCGTGGTTTTTATAACTCTACACATTTGTGTTGGTTTTCCTGTTATGTATGGAGCAAACATAATTTCAGCGAGCAATCTGAGTTTTAAAATTTAAGTAAAAGGAAAATACCATTACATTGACTAGTATAACAATATTACTATAATATTTATAATAGTAATATAGCAATATTATCATTAGCTGTTATTTTCTGTTCTAGCTCAGTCTAGATGATTTTGCTAGTAGGGGAATGTTAGGTTAACTGGATGGGAGGAATTTGCACTTAGGCCAAAAGAAAAAAACATTGTATACTTCTACATAACTTTATTGGTAACAGTTTGCTGCAGCAGGAACAAGGAATGGCTGATGTACAAAATTTTCAGAAAATGAGATCAGTCGCTTTTTAATAAACCATTGCCAGTGTTAGCGGTTACCCTGCTTTTAAGAGGTATCTAGGCTTTAGTGAACTAAAGCTCTTGTTACTTTGGAGCTGTTTGTTTTACTCCAACATCTATTGACAGTCAGGTCTACTCCCTAATTTGAATGTCTGCCCTTCTAATCTCTGCCCTGAAGTTCCCAGCTGATTCTTGGGGTAGCAAGCAAGAACCTTTCATGTCCTTATCCTTCTTAAAGAAATTGTTTTGTGCAGGATCTGATATTAATCTGTAATATGTATTTAAATTGCATTTAGATATGAAATTCACCCTACACACTGGGAATTAAAACCACAAAATTAATTATGATAGAACCATTAATTATGCTGATCACATTATGATTTAAGTTGTGTATTAATGCAGATGATGGTATGTCTGTTGTCAGGAAAGTTGAAACATCAGAAGCCATGGAATAGAATACCATGCAACCAAACAAGTTGCTTCATATTGGTACAATTTATTTTAATTTGCTGAACTGAAATAAGCGTTACCGCTGAAAGCCCGTCTGTGCTGCTGCGCTTGTTCATCCTGCTCCGTGCCTCTGCTGGCACGAGGGGGGGGCTCATGTCGCTGCACGGTGCCAGACCAGGAGAGGTTGCATTGGAAACGTGCCATAAAGCAGGCCGTGGACTAAAATTGCTGTGGTTTGCATTTGGTTTTAATCTGAAATCAGTCTACCAGTGTTAAAATTGATCTTAGCACAATGACATAATCAGCAGTTTATCAAATCCAATCTCTCAAGCATCTTTCTCTCTGCTGAGTGTTAATTGCAGACCTCCCACGCTTCACTGTGTGGGAGGTGGCTGACTAGACTCCTCAACAGGAATAAAATTGCAATTAAAAGTAACAGTTAAGAAGTATATGGTAATATTGCCATAAAGGAAATTTTTTATAAACTAATGTTTTTCTTGCTGTATTTGTTGCTTGCCCTTCAGACTGTGATTGTCTACTTTGTCTAATTTTGTGGTTACTTGTAGGGCGTAACGATTGCACAGTTGAAAATTAGGCTTTGCAAGCCTCACCACTTTGTTTAGGATTTGAGAATTTAGGATTCTCAATCTAGAATGATTTCTGATTCGTAAAAGTAAAAGCCAAGAATAACATCGTAGTGTATGCAGGCAGAATAGTGATTTCTCTCTTCAGGTTACTTTAGAAAGGCAGTTGGGAGAGCTGTCATCGAGATGGATATTTGTGTGGCTGCCTATGACTTCTGCCCCTCATAAATGTTTCCTCCAAGTGATTTAGTCGCTACCTGATTACTTTGTCAAATATCCTGTGTTGAAATTATTGAAATACCGAAGTTCATTGTGTTGTGGCTGTCAATAGCAGAGCATGTTTGCATGTCTGAGGTCAGGATTTCTTCGGAATAATGAAGCTTAAATACTAATTCATCTAATATTGAGACTAAATTTCTCTTGAGCTTGTTTGGATGGAGTTTTCTCGCATCTTTTCTTCATAATGGCAGTGACCTAACCAAATTATGTGCATTTGGGTGATCCTTTTGTGCTCTTTTTAGAAACGAGACAAGATGTTGATAGCATGATGATGTGGAGCAGTATCACTTTTTTCTTTTACTAAAGTGCTAAAATATACTCATTGCTCCACAGATGGCAAAGCAGTGCAGTCCTGTAGCCAAGACAAACGTTAATTAGGAAACCCAAGAAAGGAATAATTTGGATAGCATTTTGTGTCGATAAGTATCCCAGCAAGCGAAGCCCACTTGAAATAAAGACAAAGGCAAGAGCCTGAATAGTAGACCAGTCTTGAAAGGATTATGGTCTTAGGTGGGATGGTTGATTTGAGGTAGTGGAAAGGCTCAGGTAGCCTCAGCCGGGGTCGTGCAGTTTGTGTGAGGAGCCAGCATGCAGAACTGAGCAGCTGCTGCTGGCTCGATGGTGTGGCATGGTGATGCATCTTGCAGCTGGGAATATCTGGCATTTAAAAGTGCTGTGGTAGGTGATACACTGCTTGCTATTGCTCTTTCTGCCCCTGTGGCTTTCTCGCTCTGTGGCTCTTTTCCCAAGAGGGCTGCCTAGGAGCTTTCGTTTAACGTGTGTGTTGTATCGCAATAGAGTTGGGTTGGTCTGTCCAAGCCTGGAAGGCTGCCTTACAGAGTCAGCCCTGAGGTGTTCTTGCCTTTACTCCAGAATCCTTTTGTGACTGATGAATTTACTAAATTATCTTAATGCTTCTCACTTAAATGCTTTTTGTTGTTTTATTACTGAATAATTAAAAAAAAAAAAAGAAGAGGGAGCTTAAAGAACCCATTCCAGACCAGCTTCGTATTTGGTCTTGTTTAATATCTTCACTGCTAGCAGGTGGTTTGGGGTTTTTTTTTGTTGTTGTTTGGTTGGTTTTTGGGTTTGTTTGGGTTTTTTTGGTTCAGCACTTTAAGCCGCCGGTGTTTTTTACATGCTGATACTTCTGTTAGACTTACAAGTTGAGAGACACCAAAGGTGACTGGTGCCTCCAAGTGTTTACAGCTGGCATTGAAAGACCCAAACCCCTTATGACATTACAGAGCTGCATTTTTGTATGTCTGTCTTTGGCATGGTCCTGAAATGTCCTCAGCAGTCTGATGAAGATTAGGCTTTCCTAATGGCATTTAAATGAAACTTCAAGCTCTCACAATATTGATGAGCACAGTAATAGGGACTTTTGAATGAACTCAGTAATGTTCTTTATAAATAACTTTTGTTCTAGTTTATTATTTGAAAGTTCCATTGTACTATTTGATTATAAATATTAGCAATGAAAATTATAATTTGAGTTTTGTTTTACTGTGTTATTTCCCAATTTGCATCAGTTAAAAATTAAAAAACACCCAAGTATTGCATTGAATAAACTTTTCTGAATAGTACAAGATAATTGTCAGTATTTGCAAGTAAATTGTCAGTATATGATGCTGAATTCTGACAGATTATTGTAGTATTTTGCATGTAATTCAAATATGGATTAAATATACACATGAAAGACAGTGAATGATTTAAGTATTATTAAGATCAATGAAAAATGCAATAAGTAGAAGTGTAAATATTATACATAGCACTAAAAATGTACCAGAGCTTAGTTTCTCTGTTCATATAATGGAACTTTACCTTGAATGGTATTGACGGTGCCAGCACCTTTAACGCTTACTGTTGACGTGGGTTTCTATTACAGTTGAATAAAAAGGAAACAAAAAGGCTTACAAGTAGCAGCAGAAGTACACTTTAAACAGTACAAGTAGTTTAAAAGTGAATGCAAATTCCAAAACAGACGGAGAAACTTTGTGGCATGTATTGTCTTGTATGTAAGACCTAGGCATTCATGTGCAGTAACTATATGTTAAGTGTGATGATATTATTACCAGTACTTGACATTTCAATGATCTGACCCAGCCAGTGACCTGGCTGCAATCCTTACAGAATGCCTAGTAAATCTGTCTTCTTGTTTTCAGCACCCTCGTCCCATGTACATGCCTTGCAACTGGAAATGCCTTTAACCAATAGTCTAAAGTTACCCAAAGGGAATAGTAAAAAAAAGAGGTCTTCCACATCAGTGAGCTCTGAAGGGACAGAGGTACAGTGCTCTGTGCCCATAAAGGAGAAATGTTTTGAGAGTCTGAAGGAGAAAATATTAAAGAACGTGATTGAGAAGGACAAGCGTTCAGAAGTTGGTAAACTACAATACTTTTTGTTTCCAGTGCTTTAGACAATAAAAATAATTGTAAAGTGACATTAAAAATAATTTTATTCTTTGTATGTTTCTTATTATGTACCATTAGGACTTTTTACGGTCTAATGACTTTTACAAGAAAGTGGGTCATCAGCCAGACACTGCACTTATGCCATATTCTTTTTCAATTTGCAGGTGCAGTGAGAATGGAAAGAAAAGGAAAACTGGAAGAGAAAAGTTCTTCAACATATGGTATGTACAGAGCAGTAATATTGTTAGGAAAAAAGGAAAAAAACGCTTGATGTCTCTGAAGAGCAAATGTAAAATATTTCCTAGGCTGAGCTGCACTTCTTTTGTTTGTTTAGGTCTTAAAACTAGTTTTTATATATATAACAAATTTACATTAGAAGAATAATTTTATAAGAGAAAGTGAAAGTGCCCACAAGTACTTTTGGATCCTTCAAAATCTGAGAGGCCTGAAAAAAAAGAAGTTGTGGTTTTGGGTTTTTTTTTGCTTGAATTAGTGATACTGCCTGTATTTCCTTGTACTGACCGATTTTGGGGGGAGGAGAAAACAGTTAAGTATTACTAGCAAAACATTTGGCGATTCTTGAAAGATAATATAAATTAAGAGGGCTCTGGTTTTATCCTGTATTTAAAAAAAAAAATAAATAAAATTATTACAGATGGACAAGAATTCATATGTGATTGTGCCTTGTTTTTCCAGGAGGTAAAAGTTCTGTTTCTGTATTCCCCAAGAAGATAATAAGATTGCTTTGTGTGCAGGAAACAATCCCTAAATACTGACTGTAATGATTTATTTTCAAGTCAATGTCCTCATTATTTATCTCACCGCTGATTGTTTAGAAAATTATTGTGGAGTGACGGTGCTGTGGGATATATTTTGTCTGGGGAGAATTAACAAGATAAATAGTGTTTTTCTGAGACAAAGTGCTTGTCCTCATGCAGTGCTTAGAAGTGACCGCAGTGTAAAAAATATATCATAAATTTTAGTCAGAATCAGTTTTCTGTGAGAGTGTCGCTGTGTCGTAGAAAGTGCTGACAGCATCAGCAGTTTTTTGGTACTGAAATTTCCTTCAAATTAGTTTCTGTAGGCTTAATACGAGTTATTAAGACTACATTATATTTTTAGTTTGGAATTTTGCACTTTTGAAAGCTTTTTCTCTTGCCCAAACCTTTATTTAGTAAGCTGTGAGTAAAACAGATGTTATAAGCCATTTAAATAATGTCGCTTATTTTGTGTGCTTTGTTATATATTCTCCTATGATATCTCATTTGGAAATACTTAAAATGGTAAATGTTATTTGTTGAGAGAGATTCCTTTGACCCATTCTACCAGGAATTAATGAGACACATGCCCAAGATATCAAGTAAATTAACTGAATCGTTTTGATCTGCCTAGGCAACTGGAATACTTGATTTTGAATGTCATGTTTAGGTTAAGCCAAATGAAGCAAGTAATTTGGAATGGTACTGCTGTTCTAAAATGCTTAGTTTTTATTTCAGGTAAAAAGAAAGAAAAGGAAAAGGAGAAAAAAGAGAAAAAGGAGAAAGACCATAAATCAAAACAGAAAAAGAAGAAGAAAAAAAAGAAGAAATCTAAACAGCATGGTAAGTTCAATTTACTTTTTTTTTTTTTTTACTTAAGCAAAACTGCTTAGTGTATTTTTGGCATTAGATAGTAAAACTTGTTTCTAAACAGTATGAATGTCAAATCTTAGAAATTTCAAAGATTAGGTTTTGTCCTTACATGATGAAAGTACACTTAGGTCTATGACCTCATTTTTTGTATTTATAGCCTGTCTCTATGTGATAGGCATACATATTTCATAGATGTTCTTAATTTCTTCAAAAGATATGCTTGGTCTTCTCATCTCTTCACATTCTTCATTTGAAGCTTTGTATACACATCCTACTTATATTGCTTGGACATTAAAATTACAGTATCTAGTCTGTTGCTAAATCTCAGTGGTTTACTGAAAATGCAGCCCCTCCTTACAGCTGAGGTTGGCCTCTCTGTTGCAACAACCTTGTCTGTTGTCTTGACAGATCGTGATTCCATTTGTCGTTGTCTCACTTCCCTATTTTTATATTTTTCTGTTCTCTGTCATTTCTGTTCTGTAGAGGGACAAAAATATTTTGTTGTAATAAAAATATAACTGTCCTGCAGACCAGTACAGTTTTACTGGTTTTGTATTTCTTCCCCTTTTCCACACCTTTTGGTTCTTTTAATCTCCCATAAAATCACATTACATGTTCCTTCATTTATCTTTTTGTTTGCATCCCATGCAGTCTTAGTTGCAGCATTATGGCAATAAAAATAACAGCAAGGGAAAACGGAGACAGACCAATTCTGTCTCTTCTTCTTGACAAAGACTGAACTTTATTTTTTGTGTGCTACGCCTGCTTACTTCAAAAAGTGTTTCAGGACCTAAAATAATACTATTTATTTTTATCTTGCTGCTGTTTTTTTGGTTTGTTTTGTTGTTTTTTTTGGGGGGGAGGGTTAGAACATCTTTAGATATTAAAAAATTTAAAAATGAGAAAACAGACTGTCCTTTCGATGTCTGTCAGATTGACTTTACATTCATATACGTTGAGAGTGTACTTTACTAGATATCAGTTGTAGTAACTTTGATTAAAATGTCTTAAAATGAGAGATGAAAATTTTAAAACCTATCAAACAAAGAATTTTCCAGAATTTTTTCCTCAAAAGCATGTGGAAAACCCCTATGCATTAAATGGAGCTTAGAATCATAGAATAGAATCATAGAATCACTTTGGTTGGAAAAGACCTTTGAGATCATCGAGTCCAACCTTTAACCTAACCCTGACATCCCACCACTAAACCATATCCCTAAGCACCTCATCTATCCTTCTTTTAAATACCTCCAGGGATGAGGACTCTATTACCTCCCTGGCCAGCTCATTCCAGAGCCTGACAACCCTTTCGGTGAAGAAGTTTTTCCTAATGTCTAGCCTAAACCTGCCCTGG
>NW_009258613.1:3886663-3914055 GCF_000687185.1 Egretta garzetta
TCCCAACAGGATATCTTTTCTGTTGGCCTCCCCCCTCATCCTCACCCATAAGCATTCTGCCTCACCACAAGCGTCAAGCTTTGTACAATCAAAACACTCCCTAACGTACAGAGCCACCCTGCCACCTCTCCTTCCATGCCTGTCCCTTCTGAAGAATTTGTAGCTATCCATTGCAGCACTCCAGTCATGGGAGGCATCCCACCATGTTTCTGTGATGGCAACTACATCATAGCCATCCTGCTCTGCAATGGCTTCCCGCTCCTCCCATTTGTTGCCCATGCTGCGTGCATTAGCAGTGGGGTGACACCCCCAGGCTCCTCTCTAGTGAGCCTGTTTGTATCCCCTCCCCCCTTCAGGCCTGAGCTTCTGACCACAGACTTTCAAAAATGCCTTGTGGTTCTTTAGTATGATCATGTGTTTGTCCAAAGTTTGTGCTATAACATGAAAATGATCCCAGATAATGCAGTGCTTGAATGTGAACTGCAGTAATCTAGGTTTCATGTACTTCACCATCATTATGTTGGAGTAATATAATTTTAAACTATACGTTTCAATTCCTTAATTTACCTAAAAATTACTGGGAGTTTTTTTACTTGCACTAAGTATTTGCAAGAAGATACTGGTAAATGCAAGAGCCAAAGAAAAGAACTCTCCATGGGTTCCATTTTTAGGAAGATGTTCAAAACTACTGTGCCATCACCTTGTGTACAGTAATATCCCCAGCAGCACTCTCAGTACAGTTTGATAAGAGTAAGAAAAATGTTTTATAGCTCTTCTATCCTTTGAGTGTATAACAGACTGAGTGTTGGTGTAAAAATGTTTGAAAAAAACTTTGCATGAAAGTAAGGACAAGGTCTTTTGAGCAGAACCATTTTAATAGGTAACAAGTTAAGCTACAGATTTGAAACACGTTCAAAACTACAAATGTCTATTTTGTAATGGGGAAATGGTTCCATGGTATTTCCCCGAGCCTTCTGTCTTATGTATTTCCAAGGAAAAAGGTAAATAGGGAAGTTATCTCTCATGTTTAGCATTGAATCCTGGAATTTAGAGGAATCATTAGAAAAGGCTGATGCAGTGAACAATTTGGAAGGTTTTGGAGGAGTTGGTCGGACTGGTCATTCTCATCTGAGCATGTGATACTTTGCAAAGCACTGTGCTTGAGATCAGAAAGGCTAAAGCTTCGCACTCTCTGGGCTGCACGTGGTTCCAGGCCGCTTGGACAGGCTGGATCAATAGGCTGAGGCCAACTGTTTGAGGTTCAACAAGGCCAAGTGCCGGGTCCTTTGGTCACAACAACCCCATACAACGCTACAGGCTTGGGGAAGAGTGGCTGGAAAGCTGCCTGGCGGAAAAAGACCTGGGGCTGCTGGTTCATATTCAGACAGCCGGCTGAATATGAGCCAGCAGTGTGCCCAGGTGGCCAAGAAGGCCAATGGCATCCTGGCCTGTATCAGAAATAGTGTGGCCAGCAGGGGCAGGGAATTGATCGTGCCCCTGTACTCCACACTGGTGAGGCTGCACCTCAAAGACTGTGTTCAGTTTTGTGCCCTTCACTACAAGAAGGTCATTGAGGTGCTGGAGTCTGTAGTGAGGTGGGAGTCGGCCTCTTCTCCCTGGTAACGGACGATAGGACAAAGGGAAATGGTCTGAAGTTGTACCAGGGCAGGTTTAGGCTAGACATTAGGAAAAACTTCTTCACCGAAAGGGTTGTCAGGCTCTGGAATGGGCTGTCCAGGGAGGTGGTAGAGTCCTCCTCCCTGCAGGTATTTAAAAGAAGGATAGATGAGGTGCTTAGGGACATGGTTTAGTGGTGGGACGGCAGTGCTAAGTTAACAGTTCAACTTGATGATCTTCAATGTCTTTTCCAACCAAAGCAATTCTATGATTCTGTCTGCTCAGCAGCTGTCCAGCTTTATCTCTGCTAACAGTCAGACACTTACACTGGCTCCAGGTGCTGCAGCATGAACTGTGACCAGAGATCCCTCGCAGGTGGCTGACACTTCAGTCACTCATCCAGTCTCTCCTGGTGCTGGCACCACAGATGGATGGGCCCTTCAACCTGTGGTCTGACCCCATTTGCTGGCTCTCAGCCCCCCATACACACACCTGCACACTGAATAGAGAGCCTCTTACCTGGGTAAGAGTTAGAAATGGGTTTTAATAAGAGTTATAGGATGGTTGAGGTTGGGAGAGACCTCTGGAGGTCCTCTGGTCCAAATCCCCTGCCCAAGCAGGGCCACCTAGAGCTGGCTGCCCAGGACTATGTCCAGACACCTTTTGAATACCTCCAGGGAGGGAGACTCTACCACCTCTGCCAGCACAGATAGGATGAACTGTGTTGATCAGACGCAGGATGTGGCCAGACAAGTGTACTGACCAGCAAACTGCTTATGCACAACTGGCCGTTTCTATCCCCTTACTCCTCTGTTTTCCCCACACTTGTTCCTTCTCAAATCACTTAGGTCCACCCATTTTCCCCACCTTTAGTTCCTTCCTCAAACATTGCATAAGTCTTGTGTAACCCCAAAATGAGTTTCTCCTGCATCCCACCCCTGGGCTGCAACCCTCCCTTAGTCCAAAACGTTACCAGGAGAGCTGCTTTGGGTAACACATAGTGATGGGTTTCACACCTGAGTAATGGGGGTGATGGCACTGCTGGGACAGCCCTGGGAGGGGCCTGGGCAGGATGTGTTTGTTGTTTGCCTGCCCATCATGTTCCTCTGGGCTTGTGCGTACCCGACTGCGATGCTTGGCAGTGGTGAAGTGCCTGCTGGTGAACTTGTCGGTGTGACATTTAAGGTTGGACTTGATGATCTTAGCGGTCTTTTCCAACCTAAATTATTCTATGATGCTCCCGGGCCCATCCCAGCAGCCACTGATGGGACAATAATTCCTGGGATGGCCCTGGGAAAACCCAAGGAGGGTGTTCTTTGGGCTCCCTGTGCTTTTCTGCATGCGTGCAGACAAGCTTTTATTGCTTAACCTGACAGGACAGTCTGCAGTTACTTGTAGGTAGCAATGTTGGTAGTGCTACAAACAGATCTAAAGCAAAAAGAGAGAGCTACCAGCAGCATCTCTAAGGCTAGCAGATGGTACAGGATGGATTGTGGGGGAAAAAGAAGGCTGTATAGTGTTCTAGACAAAATTATTCCTCTGTACATTCAGAGATGGGGGGCAGGGGGAGTTAAATGAGTAATGCTTGTCTTGGCTATTAAACTTCATTATGTTCGTAGTGGAAATTTTTTGATAAAATACGTTACGAAGAGCTTTTGCCACTTCATGTTTACAGTTTTGTCATCCTAATACCTCAATGTTGATATTCTTTACTTCTGAACATAACGTTGCCGTATACTTAAATATTCAAGACCAGGTTGGACGGGGCTCTGAGCAACCTGATCTAGTTAGCAGTGTCCCTGCTCACTGCAGGGGGGTTGGACTAGATGACCTCTAGGGGTCCCTTCCAACCCAAAACATTCTATGATTCTTTTTTTCTTTTGCATCTGTCATAAAATTTTCTTTACTATTGTAACAGTGATTTACTGTCTTTTAACTTTTCAGATTATTCAGATTATGAAGATAGTTCTGTTGAATTCTTGGACAGATGCTCCTCTCCATTAACACGGTCCTCGGGGAGCTCTCTGACTCTGCGCAGCATGTTCTCGGAGAAGAATACATCATACCAGTATCCAAGAGCTATCTTGTCTGTTGACCTTAGTGGAGAAAGTAGGTTGGCTGAACAGCAACTTACAGTTTGTAGGTTTAATTCTTTAAGGAAGAGAATTTTAAAGGAAATAATTTAGTTTGTGTTTGGGACTCTGGCTATAAATATGGTGACTGATTTATACTTCATCTGTTTAAATCAAAATGCTTACACTCCTCAAGCTGTTCTGCTTTGTACTTGCTTTGGTTAAGTGTTGCTACTCTGCTTCTGAGGAGATCACACTAAAGGCATTTTGCAGAATTCATCAAAAAATCTAATATGCCAGTAGTGTGTTTGAGAGCAATTTTTTGCTATATGCAGATTAAGGTTTTTAACTGCCAAACCCCCCTATATTTCTGTAAAATATTGCGTCTCTACGCACACAGTTTCACATGTATTTATTTTTACTAGACCTTTCAGATGTGGAGTTCTTGGATGATTCCTCTACAGAGAGTTTGTTACTTAGTGGTGATGAATACAATCAGGACTTTGATTCAACGAACTTTGAAGAGTCTCAGGATGAAGATGATGCTCTTAATGAAATTGTTAGGTGCATTTGTGAACTGGATGAAGAAAATGGCTTTATGATTCAGGTAAAGAAATTGAGGGCGGGGGGAGATATTTTCTGTGTGGATTTCTTGCTTGTGAAGGTGCCCTTTTGACATGTTGGAGACCGAAGTTCTGTAGAGAGCTGTAAATAAAAGTGAACAATAAGAAAATACGTCTACATTCTGCACTTGGTGTGACACTGTTCGTGTGTGCAGAACTATTACTGTAGGATAGGGTTTCTCTAACAAATTGATGTGTAGAACAGATTTTTAAGGAAAGGTAACCTTTTTCTTTATAGCCAGTTGATAAATTTGGAATAAAGTATCCTTTTCCACACACAAATCATCTCTTCTGTCACTGTAAATGTACTTCAGCTGTACCCAAGATCTCAGCTGTACAGACGTTGGTATTGTCAGTAACCATGATGTGTGTGTGATATGTGTGCTGCTTCTTTAGAATAGCAGTTCTCAAACTAGAAATTACTAGCAGGTTTTAGAAACTGCTAAGAATTTAGCTCTTACTTGGTATAGAAGAAGGGGAAGAAGAGCATACAGTGTCTGCACAGCATTCAGGTGCTGATGGGTAACAACTACTGCTGCTTATTTATTTGTACTCCAATGGAGGGAAGCGTTTCCCATCTAGTAATGAATAATTTAACGTCTTTGTCTCAAGGAATTCCCAATATAACGATTAGATCAGATGCAAGCAACAGTGAGGAAGAACTCAGTTGTCCATAACATTAAAAAAAGCCATGAACTTCCTGTATTTTTTTTCCCCACTCAAACAGGTTTGTATTCAACTACTAATGTGGTACAGTTTCTGTTGAAAATACAGAGCCTTTTTAGTTGAGTTTTGAAGGGAGCAAGTATGACTGTCCTGTGTTAATGGACTTAGTCTTTTGGAAATGCAGAAAGACCTGAAAATGAAGGACACAAAGGCTGTCCCTGGGAACACATTACTGACGTCTTGTGCTGGAGGAACCAAGCAGGAGCTCAGCTATGGTAATAATGTGGAAAAATAGACTGGAGTAGAAATCTTTGGAGGGAAAAGAGGAAATTGTAGCCATAGTGGTATGACAAGAGGAAAGGTGACTTCAGTGTTCTAAATAGGCTGATGCTCAAAAGACTGTCAAACCAAAGAGGAGAGGCTTCCAGCAGTAAAACAGCAGATAGAAGACAGACAAACATGGAGTTGGGAATGTATTTTTAAGTGGTAGTTTCCTACCCGTTTCTAAAGTCCAGTGGCAGCCTGACTTTTCCTCTTCATGCCTTGTCTCACTGAGAGCAACCGGTTTGCCGTTTCTAGGCCCTCATGTCTTACCACTTCTATTTTACTCTCCTATTCTCTTGTTTCTCCTCTTTCATTTTTTCTTCATTTTCTTTTTCTTTTAGATTTTCCATTGGTGCGATATTAAAAACACATCTTTCTAGCGCACTGGAGAGATGCTTTGTAAATATAAATAATTAAACTGAAGAGTTTTCTACTTTTCACTGTTATGCTGTAATGTATTACATTATCTTTCTACTTTACTGTAATATTATATTCCTGTCTTATGTTTCACTACTAAATATTTAGGTGCTAAAATACTGAATGTTTTAATAAAATATTATTAAGTATTACATCTTCAATTTCTTTTTTTTTTTCAGTCTGGAATTTGTGGTTGAGGTAACTTTCAGAACGCAAGCTAATTTTTTTAGCTTGATGTCTTTGCCTACTCAAACACAAATTGCCCAACTAAAATAATCTTACTCAAACCAGCTATTTAAGTTAAACTGCTGTTCTCTGCATTTTGACGATACAAGAAATGGCTTCTGATTTTTTTGAATCTCCTTATCTCAGTTTTAGCTTTTGCTTTTGGTTTTTTTTTGATGTCAGTGTGAAGAGTGCTTGTGTTGGCAGCACAGTGTATGCATGGGCCTGTTGGAGGACAGCATTCCAGAGCAGTACATCTGTTATATCTGCAGAGATCCACCAGGTACGGGTAAACCACCTTTATCTGCAGCTGTCTGCTTGGCATTTTTAAGCAGAGATGTTATGCATTGCTTAAATTGTTAAAGCTTTGTCTGTTTTGTGTTATCTGTTAAACTTCTTTGGGGCAAGTGATTCTAAGTTTGGCTCTGACCAGAAACTTACTTTGCTGTTAGCAACATCTTGTTCAGCTACGCTAGATCTTATTCGTGATCTTAATTATCATTGCTTTAGTTGTTGAAACTTAATTCCCCTATAACCATAGCGCTTTTTCATGTCATTGTAGTCTGAAAAGTCATTCTAAACAAATCATTCTTGTTCAGCGATCTGTTTTGCCTGTACTTGGAATCACATCTGTTCATTTAAATATTTTTTTAGAGAAAAAGCACTCATTACGACAGTACACTCAAATTTGGTCTGGATGTCATTTCATATTAATTGCAACTTTATAATTTTTGTGTTTGTCCAGAAATGCATAAATAAAGGTGTTGGCACTGAATTTGTAAAATATGAAAAAAATCTAGCACTTTTTATGATAAATGATAGTGCACACACAGCACGTCTCAAACTTAAGATTGTTAGGATAAGTTTGAAATGGTAACAATGAGGAAAAGTTTTTACTTTTAAACTGAACACATTTGATTAGGAAGATACTGATTTAAAAATGTTTCTGTCCATAAACCCATTTTTCTTAGCAGTTATTTGGAGAAAAACTATACTATTTGGAAGAAAGTTTTTAGTGTTTTTCCTGACAATTGATACAAATGCACGTACATGTATTCTGGTGAAATACTGAACAGTTCAGCTCTTTCAAAAGCGCCATGAGACTACCTACCTAAATTTACTTTTCATTCTAAATTTTAGACGTCTGAAAACTTTGGAGAGGTATAAAATAGCACAGTTTATATTAGTTGTTTTTGAGAAGAAAATAGAGCTGGAAAGATGTGACTTTTTCCATTTGCCCCAATCTGAATCTAAATTGACGGTGTAGAGTTTTGTTTGATAGTTTTGTGTGGTGTACTCTTTGAGCAGTCAAGCTTTTTCTTATTAAAACCAACTAATTTGTCTTGTGTTCTTTCCCTGCACTGTACTAGGTACTTCGTTATCCCCTGCTATGCAGAGACTGTGTCCCTAATTTTTATCTTCTCTCCCTTCCTAACCATTACTTCTTTTCTTTCTATGTCAGGAGAAAAAGGTCATTCACAATGTCAGTATTTTAAAGTGTATTGGGATAATGGGCAGAAAGGAGATAGACAGGGTATTCTCCTGAAAGGTATGAAGGGCTTCCATCAACCCATTCTTTGTTCTGTATATGATGATAGTCTGATATGAAATTGAGTGTAAGATATTGCGGTCTTAGTCAGTCTGTTTGTCTGGGTTCCTCGTTGTAAACAATAATATTGGAGTAATTAGCATTATACGTTTGTAGTTTTGGGGTTTTTTTGGGTTTGGTTTTTTTTTTTTTTTAAAGAGTTATTAAGTTACCATAGAAGCATTAGCTAAATACTCATTCATGTCTGTTGGCTTAAGATTGTAGATGTTGCCATAGCATAGGAGACCTAAGGCCCACTTAGATCAATACCCTGTCTAGCAGTGTCTGGTAAAAGGCACCTCAAAGGAGAGTGTAAAAACTCTGCTGTCAGATAACTCTGAAATGTCTGCTTTTCATGAAGCCTCCTCCTGGCTGCTAAAAAATAGATATTGACTTCAGTATCGAAGCAAAATATTTGTCTTCTAGAAACAAACTAGGTGTTTTGGATGTGTCCGTATAAAATCCACTCTAACATTTCTCTTAGTAACTTAGGTTTTCTTTTTTTAAAGTAAGCCGCAGTAGTTAGATAAATAAAATGCCAATTTAAACTTTTTTTTTTTGCAGTTAGATTGGTAACAGCATAGATCTTAATATCCTGTACTTTGATTGCAAAGGTGGTTAGATTTTCATTTCAAATGCCATTTAGAGAGGTCTAAAGATTTCAGGTTTATTTTTGTTTTTGTAAGTGTTAAGAGTTTCCTCTTAATCCATGAAAAATAAATTTTAATGTATTAAATACCAAACCTTGAATTGTTCTTTCATGGATGTTAGGAGACATTTAGGGGAGTACAGCATATAATTGTAGCGCTCTAGTTTTAAATACAATTCTGCTGTGGCTTTAGATGGCCCTCAATTTGTTTATTGCTTACCCCAGGTCAGAGGTGGAGTGCCAAATATCTTTATGATAAAGACTGGCTAAACAATGGACACATGTGTGGATTATCATTTTTGAAAGAAAACTACTCTCATCTTAATGCCAAAAAGATTGTGTCAACACATCACCTACTGGCAGATGTATATGGTGTAACTGAAATATTGCATGGACTGCAGTTGAAGATTGGGATATTAAAGTAAGTATCAGGCTAGGGTTTATTCTCCATCTTTATATGTTTAGATAGTAGAGACTACCATTATTCCATACACATTATTCTCTCACTTTAAAGTTCTTTCTTGTATAATAGTTTAAACAATTCAAGTGCAAAGATGTAGGGTATTCTCAGCTTCAGTGGGAGTTCAGCACCTGAGCGGATCTGGTATATTGGGATTATTGGTGATTTTTTTTTTTTTTTTAAATAGTCAATTTTGTGTTAAAGGAACATTCTGGATTTATCCTAAATTGATAAGTAACCTAGGAATACTAACACGTTTGATAACGGTGCTTTTCAATAGCTGTGATCTAGCAGAAGTGGATGCTTAATAGTTCAGTGCTGTAAGTGGTGTTTTCTATAACTTGCTTTTTTTCCCCCCCTTCATTGCAGAAATAAGCATCACCCAGACCTTCATCTCTGGGCTTATTCAGGGATGCGAAAAGAACAAGAACAAATAACTGTTGGGGTAGAGAAAAAATTAGTGACTTTGCCGGATGCTGTTAGTCCAACTGAAAGGACGCGTCACAGTCAAAACCATAAAGAGCCTCCCAGTATACCCCAGAAGATGGAAGAAACATACATCACAAGTGAGCACAGCTACCAAAAACCACAGAGTTTTGGTCAAGACTGCAAAGCAGTTACTGACCCTATGAGCTCAGATGATGAAGATACAAGTAGTTTTGAGGAAGATCAGGAATTTCACACAGACAATAAAAACTGTTTACAATATTCTTTTAAAGATGATGTCATGAATGAGCAGGTAAGTATCATTCTTCATCTGGGAAGTTTCTTAATTGGAAAAATATGTTCAACCTGATAAAACTCAATCGCATATGAGTATTTAGAAATGTTTACTGTTATAAGCTGACATCAAGTCAGTCAGCAGAAATCACTAGAAGCCAAGTTGGATCACTGAAATCGTTTCAGGTGAAGTATACCCATTTCAGCTGGTGAATGAAATGTATGGTTAAAGTATTGCTTATGCTAAAACTGTTTATGCTCAATCCAATGTTTCAGGGGGGAAAAAAAAATCCTATTCTTAAAATGCAGGGTTTTGAAACAAAACTTATGTGGGTTTTGCGAGGTGAGGAAAATGGGACGTTTCCTTTTTTTTCTCTCAATTCTGTTTTCTACATGTCTTTTGTTGTTACTGTCGTTTGTGAAACTGAGATTTGTAATGGTGGTGTTTATTGTGTTGTATTCTTCTTTTAGTAGCAATGCTATCTAGCATCCTGTCCACAAGCAATGATTTACTGACCAACTGATTTCATCTTATGTGCAACTTCTTTTGAGTCTTTTATATTGCATATTTTTTCTAATTAAAAGTTTCATAGGTTTCTAGTCAGGATTATATTTGGCTATTTAAACATATCTTTCTCATTTTTGCATTAATGGTTTTAATTCATTACTTTGTGGAAAAGGTCTGAAAATTGTTAGTCTGGTTTTAGTGAAGAGTTCTCTTTGAGCAAAAAACAAAGCGAAACAAACCTTTGTTTTCTACAATACCAACTGTGTGAGAATAAATCGCCCAACTCATCCCCCTTCTGAGGTACAGTTTCTGGTGTGGAAGAAATGAGTAAGATGCCTTTTTTCTTTCAATTTTAGTTTTAAATATGGCATGTAAGCTATATAGTCTGAATGGGAAATTTTGGCTCATTCTAGTTAGAAATAACTGTTTTTATGCTAAACTGCACGATGATATTAAGTTTGTTTAGTAAGGGGACATGCAGCAGTGTGAAATACACTTTTCTTCCAACAGTAGCTTAAACTGTCATTGTAAATAGTTACAAACAGATTTAGAATTAAAAGAAAATACATGTGAGTGGTGAAACAAAACTAACGCTTCTTTCAGGGACTAAAGCATCTATCTAAAAAGCTAGGTGCTCTGGTTTAAACTGGGAACAGATCTGTTTGGGCAGTGTCAGAGTACTCTTCTGTTTGGGACACCTTAGTTCACCTTGTCTGTGGTGATATCTGAAATAAGGCTTTCTGTCTAGACTTCATATGTATTGAAAAGCTCTCCTTGGTTTCTCCATGAACCTGTTTGACCTTAAAACCATTATGACACTGACATTGAAGTGCCATTTTTACGTGAACTGACTTTCTGTAAGGTGCTGCCTTCACCTCTCCTTGTCAAAGTTTTGGCTGGAACTTTGGATTCTCCCTTGTAGCATCCCGCAGAGCCTTGAATGTTCTGGTTTTCCATACTGTTTTGCCTTATCCTAATCTACAGTTCTGCTACATATCTTCTTTTCTCTTATAAACAGTGTTCAGATTGACTATTATCAAGTCCCTTTTTGGACTGTGAGTCATCTTTAAAATTGTATTTAGTTTCCTTGTTCTTGCTTCCTAAAGCATGGCCCTTCCCCACCTGAACCTGCTGTTTATTTCTTCTTCACAAGCTGGATCCTCTGCTCTGCTTCTCTTACTACCCCTGCCACCACCCCCTGATTGCATTGATCTCTTAGCTTGGAGGAGGACCTGTTTGTGGCTTTTTTTTCAAGGAGCATTTACTAGCCATTTGAGTAATACAGAGGTCATAAAAAGAAAAACAATCTTCTATGATGTTATATAGATGTTAAGTGATTTAGCTTTAAGACTTTCTCTAACTTACTTCAGTGGGCATCTAAAAGATGAGCCTAACAAATGATCTTCATTGTAGAATTGTGGACTTGGGTCCTCATGCAGCAAGGGAAATGGCGTTCTTCTCTTGCGGTTTTAGAGAGGGTCTGAAAATGGTGTGAAATAGGCCATTTCTTACTTATATTGGAAACACTTTATAAGATTAATAACAGAGTTTGAGTAGTGAAAACACTCAAGAAGAAAGATTTTTATCTGAATGGTTTGAGAGTTTAGAGGCTTTTATGACTTCTAAAAATCTATCTTTGCTAAATAACTTTAACTCCTTTAATGATTATTGCGAGTATTAACAATCCTTGTCCTCCAGGACTCACGCATAAAGCTGCCAGCAGGTTGGTCCAAGTTTGATTTGTTGGGTTGTTTTTTTTAATGATTTTAAGTCTTGAAAAGTTGATTGGGTTTTTTTCTTAAGAAGTAACTTAAAGTCCATCAGTCACTATTTTCTTCTTCCCCTCTTCTCATTCTTCTCATTCTTAAATGGAGGAAAAATACTTCAAGAAAAAAACAGTGTTAAGTCTGTTGTTATGTGAATTGGAAAAAAATTAGCTGAGCACTTCATCAGCGAAGTGTATTAATATGATAAAATTCGCTCCTTGCTCTGGCATTTGCCACACACTGACACTGTGTGAGCACACGTATCCAGCGTTCTAGTCCCCAAGGTAGAATCGTCAATAGTGCAAGAGCTTCATCAGATATGAAGTCCTAGTGGATATAAACCGGAAACTGAATCCTGCCAGTTAATGGAGATGCTGAACAGTTTAGCTCATTAGATCCAGTGTATTTTCTTTGGTCA
Organism: Egretta garzetta; assembly: GCF_000687185.1. Classification (NCBI taxonomy): domain Eukaryota; kingdom Metazoa; phylum Chordata; class Aves; order Pelecaniformes; family Ardeidae; genus Egretta; species Egretta garzetta. The sequence goes on from NW_009258613.1 coordinate 3,898,717, forward strand.
TTTCCATTAGCTGAAAAGTCAAATATAAAAAGATGAGGAACTTGTGTATTATCTCTGACTTGCTATGATGATACTAGTTATTTCAGAGAAGTCAATCTTCCTCAGATACTATGTTTGCATAACTCTGTATGTTACTGCCCTTGTAACTGTCCCCAAACACGTTCAATTCTGTCCCAGCCTCGTGCTTGAAAGTTACCTGGGACCGTAGCAATGGTAGGAAGTGAAGTCTTTTGTCTTAACAAATACAATGGCCGTCTTATTTGTGCAAAATAGTGACTTTTGACATCTTGGATATTACTGCATTTTAGGAAGTTTTCCTTCATTCTCTGGCTAAAGCTGAAACAAACCTTAGGGTTTTGCACATTTTTGGTGATGGTAGAGGGATGCAGGTCAGTGCTTCATAATTTAAGTCACAATTTATACAAAAAGGGCACAGAAATGCAGTCTGACTGCATTAAACAAAGTGCTTGAGCTGGTAAACTTTACCTCTTGCTTCACTCCCCCGGTGCTATACGTGCTCATTTGTATGGAATTTGCATTCTGTTTGGTTTAGTCTATTGATGTGTCATGGTAAATGGCTTTTTGAGTATGCTTTTTGTCAAGTAGACAGAAATACATTTCCAAACCAGCATAGTTTATCATGTGACTCAAGTGTTGAAAGCAACACCAGAAATTAAAAAACAAAACAAAAAAACCCTGCTTAAATGGCAATTTTTTTCTTTCTGTTGCTCCTATGAAGAAGAATTCTGCTGAAGGAAACACTGTGTTTGTTTGTAATGAAAGAAAAGGCTCAGAAGAACAAGTGGACACACATCTTCAATGGCAGCTAAATCTCCTTACCCATATAGAGAATGTACAGAATGAAGTCACCAGCAGAATGGACCTGATAGAAAAAGAAGTTGATGGTAACCGCATTGCCAGATACTTGTTAATACACCTGTAACAGCATATTTCATAGCCACCGTGTTGAAGGTGATCTGAGGGACTGAGGATGGATTTTTAAGACGTGTATTCAAGTTTGGATACTCAAAATTATGACCAGAGCTCATACCCTTGATCCCTCCATCCCCTTCCCACAAGTTTTGAGTACCCAATAAAGTAGCTTAAGCACTGAGGACCCCTGAAAATTTAGCTCAAGTTTGTGATACTAGGTGGATTTCAGAAAGCTTAGATAGCCTGTCTAGTCGTTGTCCAGATATGGATCATAAAGCTGATGAATTTTTCCATGCCTGGAGTGTTTTTGTCATGACTGTTCTAGTATTTGAGAATATTTAGGAACAAAAAAAAAGGCGTGTTCATTCTGCCTTCAGTTTTGGTTTACTATATATTAGTAAATAACTGGATTTGGGAAGACAAATCAGGCTTTATGAGAAAACTTGAGTGAGATTACAGTGTAGGAATAAGTATTACAGCACATAAGTTTACTCACCAGTCATAGAAATGAAGAATGAGGGGAGCTTGTAGTGTAGTCATAGGAGTCCTTAATTATCTTTGACAACTAAAGTTGTCTTATTCCTCTTTTCAGGTTTACTTTCAGTATTCTTGCTTGTACAAGGCAGTATTTCTGGGCTAACAGGGTTGACCTTTTCCCTTCTCTGTCTCTACAAGCATAGAAATTCCTTGAAACATCTGTTGAAGATTGGAAAACCATTCTATAATCTGGACCTTGTAAACGGGAGCCTATTAAAGTGGCAGAAGCAAGCCTTGCATTTAAAGATTGCATTTTCTGTTGCAGAACTGTCATATCTAGACGATCATGAACTGAGGTTTCTTTTATATGTGTAGATGGTAAATTGTTAGCCAAGGGTATACTTTGCTCCCAGGTACCTTTCTCTAGTAACAATCAAATCAGAATATCTGTTTGGATTGTTGGAGTGAAACACGGAATCAGTTGGTGTTTCCTTAATAAAAATTTCTTCTGTTAAATAAAAATCACAGCCTCAGTATATTTTCCCTTCTTATAAAAGACAGAGTAAGAAAGAAAAGATTAATTTTTATGAAAACTGTTTTTCAAAGACTCATTCTAATCGACTTCTTCCTTTTCCCTCTGTAGTTTTAGAAAGCTGGCTTGATTTCACTGGAGAACTGGAACCACCAGATCCTCTGGCAAGATTGCCTCAGCTCAAGCGACGTATCAAACAGCTCTTAATTGACATGGGGAAAGTACAGCAAATAGCAACGCTTTGCTCTGTATGACAAAAGGAAGAATAAAAAAGAAAAATAGGTTCTTTACAGTGAATTTTCTTATAGCCACAAGACTGGCAGGAAGACAGCAAAAAGCTGAGCATTTATCTGGTTTTTTGCTGATTACATGGGTGGCCTGAAGCTTTAGAGAGAGGAGAGGAAATTTAGAGTAAGGAATCTATTATATTGAAAATCTGAATATTAAATGTCCAAGCTTCAAAATGTAATATATTACATCCTGAGAAATGTTGATATGATTTTAACATGATAAACAAGAAAGTCCCCACATACAAGAAACTTGAATAAACAAAAACTCTGCGAAGAACAATGCTACTATTTTGAAACCTTTGGCAAAAATTTCTAAAAACTAGCAGAATTCAGCTGACTAAAAATTCTTGGGAACTGCTTTTTTAATGAATTCCTCTTGTCTTGCTAGTGAAAGATAGACACAGAGAGATCTGTATCCTCTCTACAAGGAAAGTTTTTAGATTATTTCCTTCTCTCATGAATGTTCAGGAAAATGAGCATAGTAGCTTTGATTTTTGAAAGAAACTACTTATCATGGTCTCCTTTTTAAAGTATTTTTTTAAATAGAAATCCTTATTACAGCACCCTTAGGCTCCTTTAAAACATAAGTGGCAAATAGTGGTCAAATGTGCCAAATAATATTAAAACCACTGGGATGAAAGTTTGATTATGACTTAAATGAAGGTTTTTTCCAAAGTCCTACTCGGTGCCAGCAATCTATCCAAAATTGTATCTAGTTTATATTTTTTTATGTTCTATTGCAGTATTCAGGATTCAAGGTACAATTTTTGTCCTGGGTAGCTCCATTCTGATGTTGGCCCTCTGAAACTTTACCATCCTCAGCTGGGATGAGGAATGACAAGAGCAGCAAAACTGTCTGTGGCTGTGAATATACTAAACCACTAGAATAAATATCACAAGATACATTATCCAAGATGTTTTTATAAAAATGTTTCAGCTTCAGTGAACGAAATGTCATGAAACCAAAGGCAACCTACTTGCTCTGTTAGCTCTTGCTGGATTTTGAGCCCAGGACTTTCCCTGTGCTTCTAAGTTGCCACTGTACCCAGTGCTACATACATATTTGTATGTGTATGTATATGTGTGTAGATACACATGTACATACATACTATATACATTTATATCTACACATGTCTAGTTTTATTACAATAGACTATAAGAACTGGTGGTTAACATGAAATGTTACCTTTTAACAAGCAGTTTCTAAAATTGAAAATAATGTATGTACAGGTTTTGAAATTTGTAAAATATGACTGTTAAAAGGAGGCTATTTAACTGATGACATTAAGATACTTGAACATTTTATGCCTCACGTCTGTTTATCAGTTCTAGTTATCTGTATAAATGCATTTTAGAACCGATAGACAGTAAACTTGAATTTACCTTTTGATAAGAGTACAAGCCACTGTACATTCAAAAATTATTTAAATTTGCAAACACACTGTTCTATATGTAAGGTACTGTATGTAAAACTGTTTATTAAAACTATTCTGCATACTCTACATTTTCCACTTTTCTTCCTGATCTACATGCAAATGTAAAAAAAAAAAAAGTGATAATGTACAGACCATCAAAAAATCTTCGAATGCCTCTTGAGGATGCATAAAATTGAAAAATGTGCCAAAGATGGATTATCTGGGAAAGACTTTTCAGCCAGTGCATTGAACTTTGGTGATAAAACCATTATTGAGACAGAAAGCAGCATGGCTGGTTTGTTGCTAAAATAAACCTACCCTGACATTTCCCATCTGTCTGTCCTGTCTGAAGTTGAATCATCACTCTTGATGTCCAAAGCAAAATGTAAACCCCCGTTACAGAGTGGTTGCTCTATAAAAAGTCTTGCCACATCAAGCTTATAGGAGACATTACAGAGCTGCGTGGTAACGTGGAAGTTAATTATGGAATCGTGATTGGCAACTTCGTAATGCAGAAAGAACCCAGGAGCTGAGGAGTTGTTGACATTTTTACAGCAACTGTTAATAAATAAAATAACTGTGTTATATAGTCGGATGCTTCAATAACTGCTTCAAACAATATGAATAGTTGAGTGACCTACTTGCTTTTGGATATGTGAGACTTTTTTTATATCTTATTCACTTGCTGCGTATGCTTGAATGTTGTGGTACTGTGTGTACTGTATAAGAGAAGTGTAAATCCCGATGAATTACTTTGAAGCAAAGTGGAGTGTATTTACATAATTTATACAGCATACACTGTAGCAATATTATGCAATGTGTGTGCATGTGTGTGATGTAATATAACTGTCAATGTTACTGAAGGTGGAGGTGCACCGAGAGGTTCCAGGCGGGAGGACGGAGGTTTCCTTCCTAGCACAGAGGTGGAGGAATAGTGCCCCAGAAAAGAAATTGTAAGGTCAAAGTTAAAGTTTGCCCTTGCAGCTTTAACTTGTCTTCTGTTTGTGTATGCAATGGTCTCTAAAATTACACCCGTATGTAATTTTTATCCCTTGGGATCCTGACTTATTCAGGAATGGACTGTGCTTACAAAAACAAATAATCTGTTCAGTACTTTTTTATCTTCATTTCTTGTGTAGTCACATTATAAAATGCTGCAAGCATTCGTATCTTCTAAGAAATACAGTGTCAGTATCCTTATGGACAGCGCTATGATACGTTGTGTGTTGCTTGAATGCTTCACAAACCTGTCTGAGTTTACTTTCTCAAATTGTGATGTTGGTCCGTGATGTGTGAACAGGACTTTTGGCCCCGGTTCCTCAAGTATTCAAAGGTTTGGGATGCTTTTGAGGTTTGTTCTTTAAACACAAGTCAAGTGCCATAAAAACCCTAAGTGTTTTGCACAGAATGTAAGCTACAGTTGATTGCTTTGCTCGTGTGCCAGTCAAACCCGATGTGATCTGGCTCGCACCAGTATTTCTTCTAGTTGGCCTTATCGAGAGAATCTCGTTCCTGTAGGCATCATTTTCCATCTCGTTCCTGTAGGCATCATTGCCCATCTGTCTTCTTGCTTCTAAATAAGGCAGGGATCTACACGCAGTCTATTTGCAATGTCATTTATCCGGGCATGAATTGCAGTTACTTGTGCTGTATGATGGAGGAGGCAGACCCTCTCTGAGGAGGAAATAGTGTATGGCGATGGAAGGACTGATTTTGATACATGTGCACGGAAAGATAAAATTTCTAAATTTGCAGCCTTCTTTTAACTTAAGTTCATAGTAGTAATAAAGAAAAAGGGAGATGCCATTGTATAGAAGCCTCCTGTGATTTCACAGGGCTAAATGGCAAACTTGTGGAGCCATTAAACGCCCAGCTTTTTCTCTGAAGGTTGGGTTTTTTCACAGAAGTGTCAGGGTGATTCGTTTCAAAGCCTTCTGCTTCCTGTGACCATACTGTAGGCATCTACATCAGGAATTCTGCCTTTTCAGTTGCAGTGATGTCAGTAGGACATATCAGTATTGCAGTCGCAGGTGAAGCGTAATCTTGGTGACGTGATCAGCTATCACGTGATGGGGGCTGCTTGTGTTTCAGTTACAACAAGTCATGGCAGGGAATGGGTTAGAAGATGTTTCCAACCCTTCTCTTGTGTAGCTTTTGGTTGAGTAGTGCCCATATTGTGGATGTTCTGGCCTTAGTTGCATAGGGGTTTGTTCAGCTATGGAGTAATTAACAGTAGTAGAAACCTGTCGTCCTCTTTAAAATAGTCAAAGATGATGGGTTGCGATTTTCTGATTTCACATATTTGCTGGGTGGCGAAGAACTGAAACTGTTCTTCCATGGGTGCAGTCCTCTCATAGGGCTGACGTCCACCTCTCTTAATTGTGTTTCTAAGCTTCTATATGTGCTCCTCATGTGTTCTGCAGCTTGCATCTCTTCCTCCTGTTGTTCTGCTTTCTGTGTTCTGTCATCTTCTGTGCTGCCTGGAGGGTTTCACTCCGCCATTCCTGTGCCCCAGTTCTTTCTGGCCACTGTGGGAAGCAGTCATCAGGAAAGGTCCCCTCTGATCTTCTGCCCTCAGCCCCTGGTGTGTCGCCTGAGCTGTGTGAGGGTGGGACGTGTGCACCGTGACCAAAATCTTCAAATGTTTTTACTGCCTTCCTTTAGTAAGCCTCTTCTGATCTTGTGTGAGTGGCGATCTCCCTCCACTCCCATCTGGCTTCTAACTTAATTAGAATGAATATTACAGCAAAACCCCGCTGGCGCTGTTGGGCTCCAGCACTCCTTACCAAACTAAAGGTTGGGTGGCAAAGGAGTTGCTCGAACATCACAGTAAAATTATAACAGTATTTTGATGCTTGCAAACCAGAATATTTTTCCTTTGTACCTGAAGGGAAATGGCAACTATTTTTCTTTGCTGGAACTTTTAAAAGACACAAACCAGGTCCTGAACTGAACTGGAGCTTGATGTACAAATAAACAAGAGAAGTAGGGGGTGGGAAGCGCCCTGCAGGCGGGGGCTTCCTAACAAGAGGTGCGCAACCAGGCCATCGTGACCATCTTGCCCTGATAGCAGTTGCGTGGAGGTGCTGGTGTGTCGAGGGGGTGTGTGCAACGGTGCCGTTCACTTGCAAACGGGACCCATCTTTGCCACGTTTAGAACACTGGAACCGTAGGTTTTGCCTCTGCTGCTTAGAAATGTTACAGTGCCTCCACCTTAATTTTGGAGTGCTTAAGGGCAGAGGCTTAATCACTTTTGAAATGCCCGTTGCTATTCTTACATTTTATTAACTGACAATTCTTTTTCTGTTGTACTGAGTCCATATGGCTTTAGGTGATCATTTGACAGTGGATGTTTGAAATACTTCAGTAATGGTTTTTATCATGCTATGTTATGTCCTGGGTGCTGGGTGTGGGGGTCTGTCTTTAGCAATAAATATTATACACTATGTGTATATCTGTTTATATATGGAAAACAAGTCTGGAGCATGTAATGGTGGTGAAAATACACTGCACAGAGGGCAGGTTGTGCGTTTGGCAGCCGTTCTGCACCAGCCTGAACAATTCAAATAAAAAAATTGAAGACCGCATGAAGGGAACCAAACTAGTGTGAAAAGTCATTCAGGAGTGACCTTCCCTTTCCATACACGCTGGGCCTGTGTGCAAGCAGTAGGTGAGCCGGCCTTATTCTATGGATTCAATATCTAAAGCGAGTTCAAGTGCTGTTTACTTCAAACAGCCGCCTTCCTTTCTTTAAAACCGGCCAGGGCCACCTCGGTTGGGCTGTAGCCGTGCGCGTCAGTGTATTGTCACTACACGCCGAGAGAGGCAGCAGTGCACTATTACTAAATCTTCTATGAGAGAAGCATAATATTTTCTTCTGTGATTTTGTTTGGGTTTTTTTATAATAGCAATAATGTCGACTGCATTTGAATGCTCACAATAAAGGTCTGTTGAGATTGTTACGTGCCTGGGCTCCCGTTCAGTGGGCTTCTGTTTTGGCGAGCTGATGAGTGCTTGTGCACGTTGCAAGGCGTTGGGGAATCTTCAGCTGCATTTGTAGCCTGCCAGCCATCAGTAAGTTACACAGAGTCATCGATACGCATTTGGTTGTATACATTGCAAAGCTTTAGGGAATCTTCAGTTGTATTTTAGCTTGCAGGCAGATTATGCAGTCAGAAAATCATTTACGGTACTGAATTACTGTGTGGCAAAGTAATTAGATGATTTTTCTGTTCCTGAACTGCTTTGGTGTTTTAACAGTTTCAGGGTTTGAGTTTTGCAATGCGCTCGGTTCCTGAAAGGCAATATCCTTCAACAGCGTGTTGGCAGCGATGGTATCTCTTCTTGTGGGCAGACCTCTGCCTTCTAAGGGTATTTCTAGTTTTCTGCCTTTGTACAGTGTCATAGAATCATGTGTCATTACCAAATAACTTCAATTTGCTTTTAGTCATTTCTTATTTTTTAGTATTGCCTGTGAACTCTTGTTCGGGACATTGTTGTGTTAGGAAGGAAAGAAGCAAACGATGCTAAGAAAGTTCCTGTCCTAGATGTCCTATGGACCAGGGCACAAATGGTAAGGGGCAGGTGAATGGCATCAGACAGAATCTAAATGAGTAACTAACAAAGAAATTTTTCTGTTCTTCACAGCAAAAATAGGTATGATCTTAAACATGCAAGAAACATCAAAATTTTAACTCTGAAACAGTTATTTTAGTCATTGTTGAAGGCTCAGTCTCAACGCAGTCTCTCAAATTTAAGATAAGAGGCCAAATTCAAATCTTGAAGTAATACTGAAACACTTTCTAATTAGCAGACTTATTAAAGAGGAGGTTTCCTGAGTCAGACCAAACATCTAGCCAGTCCAGCGTCTTATCTTCAGTAGAAATACAGTGACAGCAGCTGTAGAACCACACTGACTATAAAAGATCTGTACAAGTTGGTCTTCCCCTTAATGTACCTTTCACTTCTGGTAAACTGAGGTTTCCTTCACCAAAGCCTTGATGAAGATCAGCAGTTTTATCAATCGCTGACAGATCTCTGCTCCGTGAGTTCGATCCGTCTTTTTTTCCATTCATTTCTCTCCATGCCATCAGGTGGCAGACTGAGATCCACAGCCTTGTTGGCTGGCAGAGGGAGTTGTGCTTGTCCTTGAGCTTGCTTTCTGCCTCCACTGACCGTACACTGTTGCCTTCAGTTCAGAGAAGATTAGGTATGGCATTACCAAAAAGACCAAAAGTAGGTTTTGTCCTACCAACACCAGAAGTTTGGCACCGCATTGCTGTCCTTGTGCGACCGACAGTGCCCTTTCTCACTGCCTTAGCTTGCTTTTGTCAGACATGGAATCGACTCGGCGTGCAAATCTACCCATCGAGTCACTGCGGGTTGCAGAACTGACTTTTGCTTGGGGTTTCAATACAGTCTGCATCCCAGATGTTGTGAGAACAAAATATTTTTCTACCTTGCATCACTATGGGACTATTAGATAGAAGAAAACTGTGTTATCTCTAGTGGGTAAGTAAGAAAAAGGCCATTTTCCCCATCCTAGAGCTGGTTTGTTCTGCAGGGACAAAGGCAAATTCAGATGTTCTTACAGGGGCTACTTCAGGTTCTTTTGTCACCAAAGGCACTTTGCCAGCTGGTAAATTGTAACACAAAAAATTGGGAAGTCCGCTGCCCACTTTTCTCATCTGGCCAATTCCGGTACAGAAGTTACTGGAACTTCCCAATCATTCGTTCATTCTTTCAGTCTGAAGAATGTGTCATGTATGAAGCTCCTGAAACTTGTATAGCTGGTGGAGCTATGCTTTTTTCCTTGTCGTCTTTTAATTTTGCATCACATGAGGACTTTTTAAGAACTAGTCAGAGATGATAGAGATGATAAGCATTTCACAAGGTCTTGTTGCTGCTGTCTGTGCCAAAATGATGGAAGAAGATCAAGACGAATGTCTCATGCTTGGGAAGAAATGTACCAAATGCAAAACATAGTTCTCCTCTATCTGTGCAATAAGTTGCTAACACATGGTGTGAGTCTATTATTTTACATCATTTTCTTAAAAGATGAGAGGCTTGTCCAATATTGGTGATTTGTTTAACACAGAAAAGCAGTTTAATATTTAAAAATAAATTAACTAATTGATATGGGCATAATTTGACAATGTTTTCAATTCTTAAAATTTTTGCTTCCCATTTGCTCCCTCAATCAGGAGGCTCCCTCAAGTTCATTTCTTAAACTAAGGTTGACTTCTTACGCCTCAAGTTTTATTTGGGTGAGAGCAACTTTTCTGTGGGTATAGATGTTTCTGAATTCACGTGCAGGCATCATTTACCCTTGGGCTCTTTGATATGTAAAAATTGCAGCTACACAAACTGTCTTCTTGGCTTAGAAAGTGTATGCAAAACTGGAACAGTGAATAAATGGTCTGCTGCTCCTTTAAGGTTTGTGATTGCAATGCTTCCTAACACCAACATTTTTCTTTCCCCCAACAACTATAGTCTAGATTGAGTAGATTTTGTACAAGCGAAACCCTCATTTCCAGCACTAGAGCAATGATTTTGAAGACCTCTTAGTTTTAAGGACATACTGGCCACAGGAACCTTTTCTACTTACTCCTTTTCTCCCCTTCACTGGTGAGCTAATTTAAGATATTTTTCCCTCTTTTCTCATGTGCTAAAAATAGAGGTCAATTCAGTTGTCCCTTTGCTGAAGGTTATGCAGTGAGGCTTTTCTTTATTTGAATATGGCCAGCCATAGATGACAAGTGCCTTTTTTTCACTGAAGAATGTGAATTGTGCATATTGCTCTGCAAACTATTTCTGGTTTGGTTTTTTTTTTGTTTTTTTAAAAATCCATGGGCTATTGCATCCCATTGAACTTGCATGTACCAAGATGCCCATCTCAGTTTGACGCACATCTAGAAGTGGTTTAAGTGATGCCAATTGTCAAAACTCGCTTTCTCACTTTGTTTTTTAAGAGACTCTTAAGACCTCTCTGTTCTTCCCAACTTGCATAGTTCAGAGGTTGTTTTCTGAGCGTTTCTGAAGGAAAGAAAAGTAATCCTGGGAGTCAACACTGTAGATATTGCAGATTTGTGCTTTGTTCTGGTAGTAATAGCCCTTTGATACCTCCTTGGTGTCTTGTTTGCCTTGGTTATCAGCTACTAATGACCTTTGATGGCAAAGAATAACGGAGGACAGCGAAGGGCTACCTTACTGAGCTTGCTTCTCTCCCCATTTGCTGTGCAAGGAACCTGAGTGACAATTTTTGACCAACTTCAGAAAACTGGACTAAATATCACACACACACCCCACCACACAGGCTCTCAGATGTGTGTTCTGGTGGCTCGGAAACATCGCGGTGCCTGCAAGCACAGGCCCTGCCGCCCCTGGAGAGCCCATGCCACCGGGCTGGGCTGCCACTTGTGGCTCCCCTGCAACTGCCCCACTGCAATGGGGATGGGACACAAACCTTCTGAAGCACACTTGAGTCACAAATACATATCATGGCAGACTTTTAATCTTCTATCATTCTGCCACCCTAGTGCTAATGCTGGCTGTTCGCTGCCTAGTCTGATTCCACTGATCTGCATGCATGTTTCCGTACAAATCCTATGCTAGTCCAGAGGTTAATTTTCTTTCTGTGTCTGCTTAATCAGGGCTGTTACAGAATTTTTCTTTATGCCTTTGAAGGTTGCCTTTTTTTTGGTCTTTCATCTACACTGGACACGTTCCTCATCTTTTCACAGTTTGACCTTTCTGCTATTGACTTTCCTCAAGTCTGGGATAGGTTGCTTGAAAGTCAAATCCAAACATAGTCCTGCTCGTTATAAAAAGGCTAGGCATGCTAAAGCAAGATTCCACTGCTGCTTGAGATCACATTTACTATATATATCAAATGCTGTAGCACTGCAATGGTCTACAGCCCACACAGGAGGATGCTTCGATCACTCTTAGCACGATCTTGGATTGTATTGGTAGAGTTGTTTCTAGACTGTCTGGTACCCATGATGTGATGTTTGAACTGAGTGCTGCTGTCACTTTTTCTTGAAATAGCCTAAGTCCAGCCTCAAACGTGTGCTTCTGTTGTTATTTAGCTAATTATTCTGGGCCCGTTTGCCCAACTACCTTTGCACAAGTGAGGGTGAATTCTCATAATTCCTGGTGCAAGTAAACTCTAACCAACAGTCATCAGAGGTGGGCAAGTAAGGAGCGATACTCTGGAACCAAGGAAATAATATTTCTGATATGTTTTAGGTCGAGGACTTTGCATGTAATTAGTGCCAAAAGGCTTGACTAAATATGCTTAATGCTTACACTGATCTTAGCCCAGGAAGCTAAGCTGCTTCCCGTCAGATGCTTGTGTGTGTAAAAGTGCATGGTGCAAGTGGGAGTAAAAGCATAAGGTCGGATGCAGTTGACTCTGACCCTCCATTCCCTTCATAGTCAGTGGAGCTGCATCCATTCTGTTTTTCACTTAATAAATAACCACATTATGAATTATATTTGCTCCTAGTGCTGCAGTGTTTGGAGGCCTAAGTTGTGCCTATTCCCTCAGCAGGCTAGGCTCTCTGGAAACACAGAAAAGTGTTCTTCTAATACAGAGCATGAAGTCTGGTTGCCCCTCGGTGCAGGTGCGAGCCGGATCTCTGGCCGGGGCCGTGCCAACATGCTTGGTTTGTGTTGATTTAACTCAGACCCCCCGCCACCCCTGTGCTGCTGCTGTTCGTTCTCCTCTCTGGTGACCCGGCTCAGCGGTGCTCCCTGGAGCGGGGACGAGAACTGGCTGAGGAGAACCAGGAGGGCAGTTCCAGGTGAACGAGCCTCTTGCAGTTTTCTCAGAAGCATTGCATGCGTCACTCACCCAATTTTGTGGCCAGTGTACCAGCCCATAAGTGAACCCATCCGCGCAATAGTTGCTATAAAAAGGCAGGTGAAGGCTACGTGGGGCGTGCGGGGCTGCCTCACTGACAGAAGGGGATGGCGGTCTCCCATCGCAAGATGGGCTCCGTCCCATTTTGCACCCTTCTTTGCTGCTTTATTAGCATGGCAGCAGCCAATATATTCGGTAAGTACGCTTGTTTTTTTTACTTTGCCTGTGTCCAGTAGCGACTGCGCTCCTCTGATCTTTGTGCTGCTCTGTGTGTTATTCCAATGAGGTAGATGATGGTCTTGAGTCTTGCACACTGCAAACTTCGCTAGTTACTGTGTGCTGTGCAAACTGAATTTGGACTCTAGGTTAAATACTCAGCTATAAGGATCTTAAAATGGTCAGGGGGATCTGAGTTCAGATCTGGATCCAGATTTGAGTTCAGTTCTGGATTTTGGGTCAAAAAAAAAAAATCTGGAAGAACAGTCTGGGCTAGAGAAGGAGCTTCGGTAAGAAAACAAGGTGCTGCAGGGGTGTGAAGGTCCAAAGATTATATCTTCTACTTGTGTGTGCCATCTTCTAATTTAGGCTTGAACCTTAAGATACTGGATGATCTTTGGTCTGAGTTTGATAGTCCTGCTCAACAAGCAATCTGAATCACTCAATTAATCTCCTAACCTAGCAGTCTTAGTAGACCCTTTAGCACTGGACACAGGGTTCTCCACACATCCCAGAGCAACTGGCTCAGAGTCATGTTTGAGATGAAAATGGTGAGGTTTGCTAACTTGTGGATGTCTATCGGTGAGCTCACCTAAAATCCTTTTACAGTCTCATGAAAACTTTCACATGGGTTTAAGGGCACACAGTAAAAACTCACAGAAACAGAAGTGATTGAGAGATCTTAGGTGCGCAAAAACCATCTGTGGTTAAAGAAGTCCCTGAGCTGCAAATTACCGGAGGCTGAGAAGTATTCAGAATACTTACAATGTATTTGCACTACTGAGTGTGGTGACACTCAAGACCAAATACTGGGTTAAGTGAACCTTTGGTCTAAAACACTGTAGCTGTGGTTCTGTTTGTTTGCTGTATTTTTATAGAACTAGTCAACGGATTTAAGAGCATGACATTCATCAAATCTCGAGGATGGGGCAAGTGTCAGATCAACTAATCTCTTCTGTAAAATAGAACCTACTGAATTTCATCGTTCTAAACCAGCATCCAAATGTCATTATGAATGCATTAAGAACTGAAGGGTTGACTGTTTTCTTGCTAGGTGGCTTCGATAGTTGGTCACTTGCCCTGGTAAAAATTGAGAAGTGATCCTAATATGAATTAGTCTGATGGTAACTGCTACATAATGGTTCTTTCTGGGTCTTTCACAAGATTAAGAAATACCTCTCCTTTTGGTGGAATAGTGAAGGACTGGACTTCAATAAAGAATAAATACTCAGAAACATTAGTAGTGATGTGTGTGGTCATGGCAAAGGGATGTTTTGTGGTGATAGCCACAACTAACTCTGAGTACGTAGACTGCCTCAGGTACCAGAAAATGAGAGGTATAGCAGCACAGACCAGAGCTGAAGCTAATTAAATGCAGGCCTGGGAAAGGGGTTCATGAACATCTCCATCATGTGCTATCCTGCAGCTGGCAGCCCCGTGAGTTTGTTCAGTGCTTCCCTGTGCTGTCCCATTCAGGAATGCATGCAAGGAGCAATGGGGAAACAACTGGGGAGGACCCATGAACCTGGGGCTTTCACCATGCAGCATTGGCACTAACAAGGTTGTGATAAGAACAAGTTTGTGGTGAAATCACCCTTATGTGTTTACCTTCTTGCTGCTTTCAGAGTACCAGACAGATTCCCAACCATTACGCCCATGCGAACTTCAGAGGGAAAAAGCTTTTTCAGGAGGAGAAACCTACGTTCCTCAGTGCTCAGAAGATGGCCAGTTCAGGTAACTCATCCCTGCTGTTACTCTGCTGTTATGCGACATGAGCTTCCCTTACTAGTGAAGGCTTTAGCTTCAGCTTTGAAGAGCCTCTGTATCGGTGGACTGGGGGGTGAGGGGTGCAGGAGACCGAAGGGACTTTATTTAGCCGTGTTGCAAATCCAGCCTCTCCTAAATGAATTCCATGTTGCTAGAAATAATCTCTGGGTTAAGAGGTCAATCTAATATTAATGGGCTAACCTTGGCCGCATTATTTGCATGTTAAATACTTGGTGCAGGTTGTTGTGTAGTGCAACTTCTGTCTTCCTACGCATGGTCTGTGATCAGTGTGCCAGCTGGCACAGCTGAGCCAAGTTGACTTGGAGAAGTTATCCACCCTGCTGTAAGTGGCACAGCTGGGTTTCCTTCTGAAGGCAGTAAAGGAACTAAATCACATGGAGAACAGTGGTTTAGAGAGCAGCATGTTGCTTGAAGGTGCAAGAAGTTAATGAGTTAAAGCTGAGGCTGAGGGGGAGTGAAAATTGTAATGTTCTCTACTATTGTCCTACTGCTGTTGCCTAGAGTGGGGGACCTACACCATGCTAGTTTTGACTTAAAAATTGTCTCAAAATGTATGGTAATTCTCAAATACTAAGAGTCAGGATTCTGTCCAACCTGCTTGCTTCTTGAACGACTTCAAGTCACTTGTCTGCAATTCCTGAAGACTTCAGAGAATTACTAGAATTAAGAACTCCCATCAGATACACTTAGAGACACCAGACACATAGCCCTTTCTGATTCCATTATTTGTGGTGTTAAAGTACTTGAACTTGTTTGTCTTGGTTTATGTCCCATGCCAGCTGAGGACTCTGTCACTAACAAAATAAAATATGTTACTTGTGA
>NW_009258613.1:3914088-3928669 GCF_000687185.1 Egretta garzetta
CCTGGCAGCAAACAGAATGGATATCCCGTAGCTTGTAAGTCACAAATTTGTATTTTTGTTCAGATTGGGTAAAGAGTCATTTAAATCTGCATTTGAACTGCTGAAATCAAGAACAAGTTAGCCCTGGACTTTGATGACTCTCATTGGTTGTAATTTGCTGGGTGTTCTCAGTGAAAGTTCTTTGGAGAGTTTCTTTGGAGCTGGTCATGGGAACCTGATGCACCTGGATGTATTCATGAAGGTCACAATAATGTGAATCGCAAATGAAAGATCAATGTAATGTACTGGCTTTTGAGTTGGAGGGCTTCAGCCCCATCTGTGGTGGGTTTCTGTATACCAGTTTTCCTGACCTCAAGTCCATCAGTGTCCTCATGCCACCTGGGTGGCAGAATGAGAACTTGTGGCACTGAGAAAACTCAGATGTTGCCTTAATAAATGATGCGGTGCCCAGCAAGTACCCTCTTCTAAGAGTGACCCTCTCTGGTACTACAGGCTTATCCTTTTGCCAGCTGCAAAAGCAGAGGATCTTGGTGAGTCGCTACATCAACAGCAGCAGCAGCTCCTACATCCCTCAGTGCCTGGATTCAGGGGCATTTGATGCGGTGCAGTGCGACACGGAGCTGCGTCAGTGCTGGTGTGTAGATCCAGAAGGAATGGAGATCTATGGTACCAGGCAGAGAGGAAAGCCAACACGGTGTAAGTAATAATCAGCAAAACAGGGGGGCTTGTAGAGTGGAAAGGTTTGGTGTGAATGAAAGGTGGTAGATCAGGAGCTTGGACACTGCAGCCTATGCTTCTCCTATGGAAGTATAGGTGCTTAACTGAGGAATTTAAGTCTCTGTTTCCTTTGTCTGTAAAGAGAATATGAGGCTCCTAGGTGTCCATATTCAATGCAATGAATCTAAACCCCTTCCAAACCATGGGATGGCCACTCAGCTGTCTGTGGGAAGTTAAAACACCAGTAAACATTACTTTTTTTCCCTGTCAGGTCCGGGGAACTGTGAGATCCGAGACCGTCGCATTCTTCATGGGTTTGGGGAGAAGAGCCCACCACAGTGCTCAGCAGATGGAGAGTTTCTGCCTGTCCAGTGCAAGTTTGTCAACACTACTGACATGATGGTTTTCGATCTCATTCATAGTTACAACAGGTAAGAATGTAGGCTTCTGAAAGAGGGAGGTAATCCTTCATACCTCATCAAGTCAGTGTCTTACTGCATTTTTTTTTTTCACATGAAGCTCTTCTTCTGTGACCTCATATGATGTTATTTTCTGTTAGTGAATGGACCAAATAAAAAACTTTTTCTTCTGAATTAAATTTTCTCATTTAGAGAAGCCTGATATTCCACCCCTGCAGTCTAATCGGTGTGTCCTCACACAACAGTGGATACCACATTGTGATCTGTATTTGGAAAAGTAGCCAAGGCTACCTTTCAGACAGACACACAACAGCAAATGGGATACATGTGGAAGGAAGAGAGGAATTCAAGTGTGTGTATGAGGTAGGAAAGATGATTCCATATGGGAGATGAAAACAGATAGACAGACGGACAACTGGCAACGTGCAAAGAGCAAGTTCCATGTGCCGGTGGGAAACTTGTCCATTTAGGCAGTGCCAGGGTTGCTCATACAGGTGAACCGGCAAGCAATGAACGGGCGTGCTGACATACGACTGCCTTTGGGTGGTTGGAGTGGGCCGGGGAAGGCCTCAAAACACTGGATCAAATGCTTGTCTGTGGGAGTAAGAAGCCATTGTCCTGTGGAGGAGCTGGGAATTAATGCTCAAGTGGAGAAATAAGGGATAGAATCATAGAATGTTTTGGGTTGGAAGGGACCCCTAGAGGTCATCTAGTCCAACCCCCCTGCAGTGAGCAGGGACACTGCTAACTAGATCAGGTTGCTCAGAGCCCGATCCAACTTGGCCTTGAATGTTTCCAGGGATGGGGCCTTCACCACCTCTCTGGGCAACCTGTTCCAGTGTTTCACCACCCTCATTGTAAAGAATTTCACACTGCAGGGAGAGGAATTTGTTTCAGTGCGGATGTTCAGACACTCCAGAGAAACCTTCTGGTCTCTTGCAAAGTGCTGTTATCTTGGCATCTCAGCCAACACATTTCTCCAGTGGAGGGCAGTGCAGTAAACGTAATGTCTTATTCTGACCTGGCTCTGTAGTAGCAAAGGCATTTTACTGTAAATGTCAGTTTTGCTGTTTTGAGGGTTTTCTTTTTTAATTTAAGCAAAACTGAAAGGCAGGCCCAAATGCACAGTGCAAATTTGTCAGAACTTCAGAAGAGGTTATTTTGGCAAAAGCAAAATAATCTGGCTGTTTTGTTTGTTGGCCCTTGGAGTGTGGAAATTCTAAAAAAGCAATTACAGAGGAGAAAGCAGTGCTTTAAATTAACATTTTTTTTTCTCCTGTTGGGAGATTTGTCTGCAAAGGTCTGTGAGATTGGGCTTTCTTGTGTCTGTGTCGTGTAATTAATCACAGCAGGATCATTTCATTCCCAGCTGTCTACCTTTCTAATTAAGGCATTGACTTAACTCATTACTATCATATCTGAGTATCTCAGGTCATTAATATACTGATTTTCACACTACTCCTGCCTGAAATGTCATTATCCTGTCCCATAAGCAGGAGGCCAGAATACGGAGCTGAAGGGATGAATTCCACAGCAAAGGACTATAGCAGAATAGGGATTTAAACCCATATTTTATGGAGCAACTTTCTTTGGTTCCACAGACTGATTTTTGAAACCTAAACATGTCAAACTAACTCCCTTCCTGGTTTTTTAACTTACACTTTTAGAAATACTCCAGAATAAATCAATATATTAAAAAAAAAAAAAAAAGGAGAAATTTAGAAGCTTAGAGATAAGACTTTCCCAAGAGGAAAACTTAAAACTTTTGGAAAGAAAGATGAGCCCAAATTTCCTGCCTTACTCTGGTGACTTGGCGGCTTTTACTTTATAGAGTCTGTACCTTTGCTTGGATGGGCAGCCATACAGAAGGCCCTGTAGCAGACTGGGGAGAAAGATCAAAAATCAAAAGTCGAGGAGGATCTTTTTACTTTCTTGCTATAATTTTCATCAGATTGAAGACCTTGTGTCAGTGTCTTTATCCTGGCACACCGGAGGTTCTGCCCTATTCTGTATTATTTCATTGGCAGTGGAAAAAAACCACAATTCTGTTTTCTCCCTCTGTAGTCAATGAGAAAGGCAGCTATGACTTGAGCTGCACATAGAAACATAGAAGAGGTTACTTGCAAACCTGCTTTTGAGGATCGGTAATGAGTTATCTTTGCTGGAAGCCAAGAGCAGAGATGCACAGTTGGAAGAAAAGGTCAACAACCTCACATTTATTTAATTCCCCATATTTTTGAGTGCAAACTTTCTTGTTGAAACACACGGATACGGTATAAATTTATTCATAACTTAAATGTAGTCAGCTTGCCTTCAGCTATTGTTTTGGACTGGGTCTGATAGATAAGGCACTCTGTATTATCACTTCTCATCTTGGGGGCTGTGAATAAAAAGAGTCTGAGAAAAGAAAAGAAGCGGCAGGAAATGAGTTTTCCAAGTAAGGTGAGATAAGTTCTGTCCTCTTGTTTGTGTGGGCCTAATTTATATCCGTTTGTACTTTATTTAGCTGTACTCTCAACTTGGAACAAAAATAACCAGAATGACAGGATATGAGTATGCATCTGCCCCATATAAAAGTAGTACAATTATGCATGTGACTTCTTCACGTTGAGGATGAAAGAAAGCACAATGCAGAATTTTTTCATTGCATCCTGTTTCATGCAGCTAGATGTTGAGGTGCTGAGGTGCTGAGCTCCAAGGACATGACCAGTGCAGAGGTCTGCCTTTGAGGATAGGGGCATTGCTGTCCTAGGATAAAAGGTCATTTTGCTGATAGGGCAGTGCCCAGTGCACGATAATTCAGGTGAGCAGAAAGCTCTTGGAAGGCCCCAAGCCATTTATATCCATGTGTACAAAGAAGGCCATAAAAAGATGGTATTTAGCTGTTTATATCATAAATTGCATTGCTTTAATGCTGACAGAAGTCCCTTTGTGCCCTGAAGTAAGACATTTTGATTGCTTTTAGCATGCCAGTGTCGGCAGCGGAGCAGGATTTGATGGTCCAAAGTGGAGGGAGTCAGTGGGCACTGCAGACTGCCCGTGCTCTGGAGCAGCCCCGATGCTGCTGGAGGGTGCCACTGCAATTAAGGCTGCTCATAGTCCCAATTTCACAGAGCTGCTGTAAAGTACTTTGGCACGTTAACCTTTTCCCCAGTTGCTCAGGGCCTAATCTGCCATTACTCTTACTGCTAAGTGTCCTTCCTTGGTAAAAACCTACTTTGTGTAACTTTCTGAATGCCTTGAGGAGAAAATTCCACTTCCCTGTTGTTAGATTTTTCCCAAATAAGCCGCATGCAGCTGGGACACTGGACCTTTATTGTGTTTCAGGGTGAGGGTGTGTGTCTATAAAATAATACATTCGTTTTGGAATTTGGCAAAGTTGTTCCACTGGTCATATTGCCTGAATCTAGAAAAACTTATCTTCTGTTTGCTTGGAGAAACCCTAGAGCGTCTGTCAGTTAAGATCACATTTATAATGTTTTTTCCAACTCTGACCCTATTAAGTTTCCTTCCTCAATCATTGCTTTGCTGGAATCTGGCTGTTGCCACTCCTAGAGTATTATACTGGTGTCTCTTTGATCTCCAGAAGTAAGAGTCAATCTTACTTGCAATA
Source organism: Egretta garzetta (assembly GCF_000687185.1). Classification (NCBI taxonomy): domain Eukaryota; kingdom Metazoa; phylum Chordata; class Aves; order Pelecaniformes; family Ardeidae; genus Egretta; species Egretta garzetta. Next base: position 3,918,838 of record NW_009258613.1, read on the forward strand.
TGTTAAAAACCCTTTCTCCTTAATCTGTTGAGCCATGCTCTCAAAATTAAAAAGGTTAGAGAGTTTTTTATCATCTTTTGTGCCTAATTCAGTGCAGAAAGTGTACGTAGCATGTAGGGAAGAGGAAGCAACCTGTATCTTTAGGCACTCTGCCATCCTGTGCAGATTTGTGGAAGGAGCTAATGAAGGGGTGCTGTAATAACATTAAGCCAACATCCATCTATTTTATGCTCTTTGACAGGCTTTCAAAGATGAGAATGGATTTGAAAATGAGTGTTAAATGCTGGGTACCTACCTAGGAAGAGTCAGAAACCTGTCTGAAGGGAGATCTTATTGTTGTGCTTGAAAAAAAATGGCATTTAGGACTTGTTAGCCTGCAGAAACGCTGATCATGCCAGAGCCTGGTTGCCACAAGGAGAGTGATGGGCTTTGTAATGACTTCGCGCTGTGCAGATCTTCTTGCTGTACAAATCTGGGAGGGAAACACAGATGATGCTTTGCTGTTGTCAGTGAGCATCCCTGGGCTCTTCACAGGAGGCTGCTTTTCCTTCCAGGCTCCCGGAGGCTTTCCAAACATTCAGCTCCTTGCGGGAGATGTTCCCGGAGGTCTCTGGGTACTGTTACTGCGTGGACAGCCTGGGGAGAGAGTTAGCAGACACTGGTAAGTACCCTCCAGCATCTGATCCTTTAACTTGAGCAGCTTTGAATTCCCGAGGGCCAAATAACAACTCTCAGTCTTCAGCTTCATTTGGGACTTCAGTTTCGCTCTTATGAGGAGTCAGACCACCGTAGCCACTGTAGTGCCCATGGGAAAGACTGGAGCTCACTGGTGAAATCCCACCCTTAAGAGCGGCGCTTCAGCCAGCAGCAAGTGGAGTTGCTAATCCTGTTCTTTCTGGTATGGTGGCATAGGATTTCTGAATGACCAACTTCTGCCCACACTAGAAAGCCGCATCGTTAAATCCAGTTACAAAATGCAGGGGAATATGAAGGGCCCGGACACTGAACTGTTTTCTTCTTGCTCAGGTGGAATCATGGAATGATTTGGGTTGGAAGGGACCTTTAAAGATTGTCCAGTTCAACCCCCCTGCTGTGGGTGAGGAGATCAGATGGTCCTTCCTTTTCTCTAGTAGCCTCAGGACATGTTTTAGCTTTTAGCCATGCTAATAGTTGATGGGACACTTTAGAAGAAAGAATGTTTTTTCCAAGGAGGAGGAGGAGGAGGCTGAGGACTTCCAGCTCCTCTTCCTTAGACACTGCGGTTTTAAAAATAAATAAATAAATAAGAGGAAAAATGCACAGAATGATAGCTTAAAATTTAGATGACAGATGAGAACTTCGACATTTAATTCCCGCAAGGGTGAGAAGTTCTCAAAAAATTTGTGCACTTAGCAAAACTACTGCATATCTTTTTTTTTTGGTATACAACCAAAATGATTTGGAATTGGTTTTTGTAACATCAGTTTCCAAAATTCCATCAATTGCTCTACTGCAGACTGAACCTAACAAAACCACAGCACCGTGCCGGTTACTGGATGTTCCTCCTGCTTGTTTTGGTAGATATCAAGACATAAAGCTAATGCCTGGGCACTCAGCAGGGGGTTATGTGGTGCTGCGTGTTAGGGTTAGGCAGTGTAAGTTCACATCTGGCTTGTTTAAAGGACTGGCTTTCTTTTTCCTGATAGGCTTCCAATTCTGTTACTCGGGTGTAAAGCAGGTGGCTTCAGTCTTAAAACCAGGCTCTGTGCTGAAAGTCTCTCTTCCCCAGGCTTGGAACTGCTGCTCGGTGAAGTTTATGATACAATTTTCTCTGCGCTGGAGCCTGCCCGCATGTTCACGGAGACCAGCATATATCGGATCCTGCAGAGGCGGTTTCTGGGGGTTCAGCTAGCTACCTCTGGCAAGTTCAGGTGTAAGTAGCACCCAGGTGATGCCCTGTAAATAAGGTGACAATTTTGGAGATTATATTTGACAGTTGCCGTTGGGGAGAGTTGTTCTAGGAGGCTCTTGCACTAAAAGCATGTCATATCACAGCTACAATCCAAGAATCAAGGTCCCTGGATTGCGGCTGATTTTTAATCTCTGGATTATACATTCTTACCAGCAGATTGTACCCATCCTCTGGTCTGTTTTTTCCCATGCACTTGAAGTTCTCATGAGTTGAAAGTCCATGAACTTTCCGTATCTCTTGTCTTGAGATTCTGGAGATGCATCTGATGATTTATTAAATTAAAAGCCTGAGAAAATGCTCCCTAATTTATGGCGGTACACTCAGAAATAGGAAGGATCTGACTGACATTGGCCACAACACACTCGATCCCCAGGAAGCTGCACAAGAGTTTGTAGTGCCTTAGCCAGCAAGGCTGAACCTCTGGATCTGCCCTTGGGTCCATTCCCTCCCTGGTGGGGGCAGGCAAATGGGGGGAGAGTTTCTCTGCCTCCGGGCAATGAACTCTGTGGGGCAGGAGGTCAGGTACCTCCTTCACTCTCCTACACCAGGGGCCAAGAGAATTGCTTTGGCTGGGGGGAGTTTGATCCCCCTGGTGTGATCCTTCATCCTCCCATCCGAATTCCTCTGACATTGCTGACCTTGCTAAGGAGTTGCATCACCAGAAATATTAAGCAGATAGGGATGTAAGTCTTGCGGCCCCATAGTCACACGGTTTTTCTATGTCTGGGACAAGCTGATCATTCTGGGGAGCCTGGAAAGCATCTTCCCCTTCCCACTGCACAGCGTTGTGCAATAAGCTCTGACTGCAGTAGGGATGTGGTGGCTGTCAGCAAAGATGAAGCTGTAACAGCCACAAGATGGAGATGTGAACACGTTCCTCAGCTGCTGGCGAGGACAGCTTTGGTGACTTACCCAGATCTCGCGCCTCCACCTGAAGCCACAGGTGTTAGGAAAGTTGTCAGACTTCCCTGGTGGACAGGTTGCTCTGACGTGATGCTCTTGCTGCCTCAACTTGGTAGCTGAACGTAGCTGGAAAGCTCTTGAAGGTGACAAATATTTAGGCTGTAGGATTGCAGGTTTATATAAACAGGCAAAATTTCTGTATCGAAGAGATCATAACTCAAAAAATTTGCTTTATGGAGTTTTGGCTTCTCTGTGGTTAAGGCCAGTGTGACAGGAATAGGGTCTTCAGATCCCTGGAGGGGGAAATAAAAGAAATTGGGTGGTCCCAGACAAAATCTCCAGTCAGGTGCAGATCCTTTTGCAGGAGCAGTGCCTTGTTTTCACCAGAAACATTGATGCTTATCTGCATCTTGGTCTTCCAAGCTGCACATCTATCTCTGTTGACCAGCTTTGCATTTGCGATAAGGGCCAGAGCTCGGCTGGCCTCCAGCATGGCTCCCAGCAGATGCTGCTACTCTGCCTACCCATGACTATGGCTGAAAAATGTGTTGAGGTTTTATTTTCTGTTTAGTTTTCAGAAATGATACCTACAGCAGAAAACCCTGAGCCAATTCTCCAGGGGAGAAGAGGATGGAGAACCTGCATTTTGGGATGGTACTTGAAGTTTCATTGAAAACAGCCAGGAAATTAAACTAAATATTTTTTCTTTTCCCCCCAAATAGGAAAATGATGGGATCAAGCAGAGATGGCTCTGAAACCTTGAGCTTTCCCTCCCTAATGCATACTTTTTTTTCCTCCAGGCCCCTCCAAGTGTGAGGTTGAGAGGTACGCAGCCCTGCGCTACCAGCACGCCTACGTGCCATCTTGTGGTACCGATGGGGGCTACACGCCACTGCAGTGTCAGCAGGGAGGCCAGTGCTGGTGTGTAGACACCAAAGGGCAAGAGGTCCAGGGCACAAAGAGACGAGGACAGCCACCAGCCTGTGGTACGTATGAGGTCTGGAAAAGGAAAAAAGAGTACACCTCTTGTGTTCATTACTTGCTGCAGTTTGTGTGCGTCATTTTGATTTTTCTTGGAATAATTTGATGGTAATTGTCCAAGTGTAGTGCAAATGCCAGCCGTTGTCCTTCAGTGCTTCCCCCAGCTGATGTCTGTGAGAAGCCAACTGTGGTCTGTGGGAGATGTAGGAAGAGAAAAGGAATCAACAAGCACCGTCTCCTTGTAGATCCATGTACACTTCAAATTCAGGCTGAGCCCCTTCACCTTCCCTCTCCAAACACTTCATCCACTGTGGGAATTTAATCTTTAGAAAGAAACTTGGAGGACCAGTTCCCTCCTCAGCTCTGACAGATTCTGGTGTTCAAAAACTGGGATCCAAAAACCTTCCTTGGGTTAAAAGCCACATTCTAATAAATTATTAAATATTTTATTAATTATATTTTCCGTTATGACCTTGGTTTAGCCTTTTAGTTTTGCATACAGCAAGGCTTTTCTTTGCAGCCATGATATCTGTCTCTTGACTCCGGGGGCTGCGACATTAGGTCAGAATAGCTGGGATTATATAAGGAAGCCAGTGATGGTGGTTTTGGGTTTTACCTCCTTCCTTTGGTGAAAAGTTATGGAATTTCTAAGGCTTCTCTCATCCTGAGCATTTTTTTCCCATTCCTATCACTGCATATTTGGCCATGAAAATTGCCAAATCCAGTAAAAAAAAAAAAAAGGGCCAGACAATTTGGAAACGGTGTATGGGTTTGGGCTTTGAGAGATTTCATTAAGAATACGCCATCAAATCAGTGCTCCAAATGGAAATGACAGCAGAAATGTCAAAGGGCCGGAGGGGAGGAGGAAAGTTAAGAACCTTCACTCCGAAGCGCACTACCTAAATATTCAGGATTGTGCTGGAGGGCTGGGGGAGCACAAGGTCTTAACGCGGGGGCCGCCTTCGGGGAAGGTAATTGCTCTGTCTGCAAGACACAGTCTTACCACGCAGATAGAGGAGGAGGAGGGGGAGGAACCCACCCTGGGCGTCACGGCTCCGAGCTGCTTGGAGTGCGCTGGGCACAGACAGGCTTACTGCGAAATGAAAATGTTAGCATGCCTCCGAGGCCGATCACCAAGGATATTGCAAGGGGACCTCTGAGAGGCCTCCCCATATGTTGGGACCGGTTGTTTTCTTTTTGAATGTGCTTTTCTGAGCCCTCCTGATGATTTTTTTTTTTTTGGGGGGGGGGAGGCTGGCGGAGACGGACAACAACTTGGGGCTGCTTGCAGCTTTTATGGGCGGACTCAGGAAATTTAAGCGGGGAAAAATTTCTGCAGAGATTTTGCAGCATAACTCCTGAGAAGGTATTTCATGAGGATATAGCTGCAGTCTGTGTTCAGACAGCTACATGCCATGTGTGTGTCTCCAGTTCGGCTCTGTTTTATTTCTCTTCGGTATTTTCGAGTCTCACGCTCAGCAGTGTGAAGGCTGGAGGAGGCAGAGGCGTAGGTGTGGGTAGCACGTCGGGTACTCGCATGACCTGAGGCACCAAGCAGCCCTGATAGAGACGTGCTCCTTTTCAGGCCTTTACAGTAAATTCACCCCAGCAGTGCTTTTCTGTTTATTCCTTCTCACTCTGCTTTGATTTGATTCAATGGTGGGTAGGAGGGGAGAGCGTTTAAAGGCCGTGATCCTACATTTGTTTCATATTAGCATACTTGTGGGATTGTGATTTACGCTAATTTATTGGTCCCCAGAGGAATGTTCTTCATCCCCCTTACCAAGAGCCAACACTGAAAACAGAAGGGGCCCATCCTACAGAAAATGCCCGTACAAAGGAACCACTGTCAGGGACACTGAGCCCCTGCCAGGACCCGCGGAGCAGGACAAGGGTGCGAAATGAGGAGTGACAAAGATGCTGATCACAGAGCCTCAGCTTACTTGCTAATCTATTTTAGCAGCTTTTAAGATTTCCAGCATTTATCCTACCGTTAATGGGATTTATGACTGCTTTATCATATTGCCTGAATGTGGAATAAATGGGGTTGGGACGGGGAGCCCAAGGGAGGCCGTGCTAGAGCAGACCAAAGCTGTTTATCCACCATCCTGTCCCCTGCAGGGACAGCAGTGCTGCTTAGGGAGAAAGCATAAGAAACATGGGAAATACATATAGCTTCCATATATCCTCCCTGTTGCCTGCAGGCTGGGGAGTTCCCAGGCTGGAGGCTGAACCCAGATCATTGTGTTCAGCACTCCTCTATGGAGCCATCTTCCAGGGATTTGCCTAATTGCTCTTTAACCTTTTATCCTTCCTAGCATCCTCTGGCAATAAAATTCATGATCACAATTATGTGCTCTACTTCTGGACCATTCTAATTCCTGTCATGTAAGAAATACTGAATAATAATTGTCTATTGCGAATGATGTGGAGAATCCTGTTTTTTAAAAACCTTTATTGTATTTTTTTTGTCCAAGCTGAATAGTCTCTCCTACTAGAAAAACTCTTCTGTCCTCAAAATATTTTTGCATCCCTTCTCTATAATCCTGCTACTTTTGCATCCCTTCTCTATAATTCTGCTGCTTTTCAAGGAAAGGTAACCACATGGCACGTGATTCAAGCTGCTGCGTGCATTCCAGAGGTCCAGTCAATGCCATAACCATCCTATCTGTCTGGTTCTCAGTGTCTTTATATCTACTAAATCTTTCCTTTTTTTGATGTCTTCTGTGCCTTAAGCTGATGTTTTCAGAGGTCTTTCTTCAGTGATGCGTTGCATCCTAACTTGGAGATATTTCTGTCTGTGTATGAACCTACAGTCTGAGTGGATGAAGACACACCTATGGCGTAGCTTGGTCCAGGGTGTGGGTGGCCAGGGCCACTGTTGGTACCCTCAGTACTCTGACATTTGACTATTTTTGTTGAAATTTTGTATTTTTTCTCCTTTAGAGCTCATTTGTGAATGCCATCCGGTCCTTAGCCCTCCATTACTGCTAATTTTAACAATTTTTTTCAAACCTCTTGTAATGAGTGCTTCATTGTGAAACTGAAGATTTAGGTAGGAAGCCTCCATAAAATCCTTATTAGTGGGCATTGGTTAAAATAACTTTCTGGTTTTCTGCAGTGTGTTTCTCTTTCTGAGGTTCACATATTGCACCTGGATCATCAGAGGTTTTCATTAGAAGCAGGCATCCTACCAGAGAGTTAATATATTTGGAAAGGACTTTATTTGTTCTTTCAGCCATAGGAACAGGAATGAGGATTTACGCTGGGAAGCAGTAGAATCAGAAAAAGGCTGCAGACCAGATAACTCAGACGTGGTGAAGGAATGTTTCCTTTCACTTTGTGTCTTGAATGAAGAGTTTTATTTATAGACCATATTCAACAACAGTTCAAATTTCCTTACCAATGCATGTGATGCATAGCTGAAAAACTAGACACAGGTTAAACTACACTTTTATGTGTTTTCTGCTGAGACCGCTTGAAAGATAACTGTAGGGTTACAGGTTTTGGAAGTTCCAAAAAAATTTGCTTTTTTCTTTTTTTTTTTTTAACCTTTGTCTAGGTGAAGAACAAGTGTGCATCTCTGAGAGACGACGGGCCTTGTCAAGGATCTTTTATGGCCCTGCTGGGTACATCGGTCAGCCCAATTTGTTTTCCATGCCAGATATGCAGTTGGAAAAAATAGCTGGCTTCTCAAGACCCTGCCCTCCCTTCTTCAAGGAGCTGTTTCTGGACTCCGGATTGTCATCTGCAGTTGCACAAAGCCAGATTCCTGGGCTAGAAACCACCCTTAGTGAAGCCATCACGGGGATGTTCCCATCAAGGGAACTGGCCCAAGTGGCCCTGCAGTTTACTGCCAATCCAAAGCGTTTCCAAGAAAACCTCTTTGGAGGAAAGTTCTTGAAGAATTTGATCCAGTTTAACTTCACGGGGGCACTTGGCACTAGTGGGAAATACAGAATTGGCCAATTTTTTTCACAGGAGGATGTGGCAGAGAGAGATAACGAACAAGACCTTCTGGAATCAGCTGAGGCATTTTCATTGGAGGTATCAAAGGGGAGCTCCATATTGAGTAAACCTCTTGTAGGCAGCTTTGGCCGCACAGTAACTCTACAGGACAATCAGAATATGATGAAATTCCTTTCCTCTGTTCTGGAACTACCAGAGTTCTTTACTTTTCTTCAGCAAGTGATTTCTGTCCCCAAAAGCATTGCTGAAGATTTAGGTGAAGTGGTAAAACTAGCACTGGGATCCAAAGACTGTGGTGAGGAGCCAAAGGACCTGTTTGTTCCAACATGCACCAAGGAGGGGAGGTATGAGGAAGTTCAGTGCTATGCAGGAGAGTGCTGGTGTTCGGACACTTCAGGTAAGGAAGTTCCAGACTCAAGAGTTCAAGGCAAACGTCCAAGGTGTCCCACTGATTGCGAGAAGCAAAGGAGAAACCTGCAAAACTTGAAGAAAAGCCTGCCTGCAGGATCAGACCTTTTTATTCCCTCTTGTACCGAGGATGGAGACTTTCTGCCACTCCAGTGTTATGGGACGAATTGCTTCTGTGTTGATTTGAATGGCAAGACTATTCCAGGAATAAGGGGAGAAGCTGGAAAGCCGATGCAGTGTAAGTCCTAGGGACTGGAAATTTAAAGATGCTTCCATATTGTGTTGGAATTTCATGATTCTTTCTTCATATCTGATTATATCTGGAAATGTATGGATGATGTATACAAACAGTATTTTCCCCTAATAAGAAAGCGAGTCAGCCCTGCAGTTGCAGGGGAGTAATGGGAAACACAGTGTACATAAACCTTGATATCCCAAGCCTTAAAGACATCCCCTCTTCTTTCAGTGGGTTAGGGGAGGCACAGGCAGAACAGAGGAGCCCGAGGTCTTGCCTTGTTAATGAGCATGTCATTGGCATCTCTCTCTACTTAAGTGTGTCGCTCATGTGTATAACATCCATGATGCCCATGAGACCTGGAGCATCTGTGTAACTGGAAGTGACCCATACCAAGTGAAAAAACCTTTTTACTTCCAGGACCAAGTCACCCGGGCACAGTCACTGGCTTATCCTTGTCCTTAAAGAACTACAGTGCTTTAAACCATGAACCTCTTTTAGTCCTTTAGCTCAAGAATATATCCTTAACTTGGTAAGATGTCACAGGAGTCCAAATGCAGGAGAGGGATTCAAAGGCTAATAGGTTTCTCATAAAGGTCATGCGGTCAGGGCAGAACTGTGAGTCGCAAATGACTTGTCAGACATCAGCTTGGCTTTGCTTCTAGACTATGAACTGCCTCTTCTGCCCCGACTTGTCAGACATCAGCTTGGCCTTGCAATTTGCTTCTAGACTATGAACTGCCTCTTCTGCCCGTCTAGTAATGTAATGGAAAGGAAAAAGGAAGCACATAGGCTAGTGATATTTGTCTTTCAAGTTTCTGTGAACTGAAAATGGCACATCAACAGGGAGAACAGACCGAGAGAAGAACCCGCTTCTCGTTTTGGAAATAATAGCGGAGTATCCAGCAGATGACAGTGGTACATAGTGAAGAAGCTCCTTTGAATAGCAGTTTGAAGAAGTAGTGGGGAATTTATCGCAATGATCTGAATTGGTAGGGGATTTATATCTAGCAACCCATCTGTAGTGCAAGCAAAATAAATAGGTTCATAATTCTCTGGTGCTCAAAAGATGAGCTCCTATATTTTGCTAAGTTTGTAGAGCTGCTTGGTGGCAAAATGCAATTTGACTCTGGAGGTGGCAGAAAAGGTTTCCAGAACAAACTCCACCATTTTGAAGGATGATATTTTTAAATTCAGCTGCAATATTCAGTAGAGAATAAGAAGAGAGGACAACAGAATCTGAAGAATCTGGTTAAGTCCGAGGGGAAATAAAATCAGTATTATCCTACTATTCAGATGGTTGCTTTGGCAGGGATTGCCTGAATAAGCATTAACTTCCAGATCATCAAGTGAATCTGAAAACACCTAGTTGCTGTGAAGGCGTT
>NW_009258613.1:3928685-4000434 GCF_000687185.1 Egretta garzetta
TGTCTATATATAACTTTCATACATCAAAAATCTTACTCTGGTTCAGCATGGGAACTTAGTAACATTGGCCCTCTTAATAACAGGCCTGAAATGTTGTTGTTAGTGTTGGGGTAAGTGGCCAAGTTTTGATAACGGTGTTTATAGTACCAGGGGGGCAGAGGGTATTGTGTGTCTTCAGTGCATCCATAAGCTGTGCTGTGCCTGTTTTTCTGTTCCCCAGGCCCAAGCGCTTGCCAAGTAACAGCTGGTCAGGAGTTTCTGAAGGCTGTGAAACTCCTGTTGTCAGCTCCAAGTGCTCCATCGCAGCTCTCCAGCGTTCACCTCCCGCAGTGCGATGCTGAGGGTGCCTGGAGGCAGGTGCAGTGCAGCGGCCCTTCCGAGCAAGCCTTGGAGTGGTACGAAAGGTGGATCGCGGAGAACAATGAAGGCAAAACCCTGCCCGTTGCTAATCTGTTTAACGTCATAACGGGATATAAAGAGGCATCTTCCAAAGGCTTTTCAGCTTTTGTTAAAGCCTTGTATGAGGCTGGGCATCAGAATGTCTTCCCAGTATTTACCACGTATTCTTCCTTCACTGATCTCCCACCTGAAGTGCTGGAAGGAAACGTGACCTATGCATCCGAGAACATTTTACTGGATCCATATACGTTCTGGCAGCTTCTGAATGAGCAGCTGACCTATTACCCAGGACCCTATACTGATTTCAGCGCTCCATTAAGCCACTTTGAGCTTCGTGATTGTTGGTGTGTTGATAGCAAAGGAGAGGAACTGCAAGGAACAAAGGTAGAAGCGAACCAGGTCCCAGCATGTAAGTAACAGCATTTCTGGCACAAAAGTAGTGTGTTTCTGGTCTTTGCTTTTATGCCACAAGAGGAAAGTCCTTTCAAGTGCTGTGAGGCAGGAGACAATGACTTATCAGAAAGATCATCAATACTGCCATTGCCACTGGCCATCAGAGGTGGAGTAACTTGTTTTTGGTAAATAAGTGGTGTCTCAGCTTTGGGAATAAGGAGGACTAAAGTTCCATGTGAAGTTTGTGTAGATTTTATAATATAGAATTTGTACATTCAATGCTTTTGCAGAAGATAACTGATAACTCTTTTGCAGAAGATAAACTGCTTTTGATTTTGCCAGATGGCAAAGGACACTTTGATGTTAGAAACAAGGTGTGAAGAGTTGTATGGAAAATTTACGATTACGCTGTGATGTAAATAACTTTCAAGAATGCCTTAAAAAGAGGCAAGAGGAATTTTCTTTACTGTTTCTTACTATGTAGTCAAGAGTAAAAGGCATTCCCTAGAAGTCACTAGCAGAAGAGTGAGGCCAGCACTGAAGATTGGTAGTCTCTGTCTAGACACCTCCACCAAAGCTGTTGGGCCCTCTTTGGGGTTCCTTCAGCAGATGACCTATATTATAAATGTAGTCACTAAACCCATTCTCATCACATAGTAATTTTTGAGCTGGGAGGAAGAGACAGGACAATGAATGGCAAACTTCCAAATGGGCAAGGAGAGCTGGAGGTGCCAGTCTCATGGGCAAATGGGCAATAAAGGGGACAAAGCAGATCAGCAGAGAGTTATTTTAGCAGAGAAGCTTTCACTGAGCTGGTTTGGTGTGTTGAACTGCCATATCTAAGTCAGTAGATGTATGGAGAGGACAGGCCAAGTGCCAGCTGCCACTCTGGACCCAAAGGATATACCTTTGGTTTCCTTTCTCACCCTCTTTTCTGATGATCTGCTTTTTTATGACTGAGGGACAGTTCTGTAGAGACATATAACTCAAGTTGTAATCAATGAGGAGGAGGTAACTTAAAATTGTCAAGGCTTTGGCCCAAGACTTGGAGAATATTTGGGTGATTCCTGGTACCCTTGGACTCTTGTGGTTTTATAGTTAAGTGTTGATGAGTCTCATTTGCCTGCTTTGTCAAGCAATTCCAAACTGAGCAAGTGCAGGAGGAAACAGAAGATGCTAATTAAAAGACCAGTGTTTCACATGCAAGTCTTTATTGGATTTAGGTGAAAGGCATTAAAATACCCTCTGGTTCTACAGGTCCTGGTATATGTGAAGTTGTTAAGCAGAAAGCCATGAAATTTATGGAGGAGGCAGAGCAGCTCATCCTAGCATCAAATAGTTCCCACTTCCCTTTTGGAGAAAGCTTCTTGATGGCAAAGGGAATACAGCTCACAGACAACGACCTCCTACGTTCTGCTCAGCCCTACGAGGCAGAGGTGGTGGTCTCTGAAAAGCTGTTATCGGGCAGTGACTATGCTCTCCAGCTGGCTGCACAGTCAGGTAGGTGAGAGAGAGAGGAAAGCTTAATTAAATGGATTAATGCCCAGGATCCGTGCAAGAGTACTCTCTGTCAAATTCAAGTTTGCTGAAAACCAGCTGCAACTCAACATGTGTAATTAATCAGTGTAATTAACCTGCCAACCTAAGAGCTGATTTCAGTTGTCTTCTATGTATGACACAATACATATAAGATCTGGACCCTTACCAGCCTTTATGTACTTGCAACATGTGTTAATTTGCCTTCTAAGATGCAGGGAACATTCAGGTGTTTGCAAACATGTGCATTTAAAATATCTTGTATTGGCCACTAATAACTTCCTTTTACTTATCTTTTATAGTCTTGCATTTCTACTGGCAGAGTCACTTTACCTCAAAACATTCTGCTGGGGAAGCAACTCAGCTGGGATTTCTCCCTTACATCCCACAGTGTGATGGGCTGGGAAACTGGGAGCCAACTCAGTGTTATGAGAGCACAGGTGAGCAATTGCTAATAAGATACTCTGGGCTGTCTGAACAGAGAAAAGCTAAGCAGAATTCTGATAAAAAGATAGGAAACCTGTATTCTTGTAGCCAAACTGGAGAGAGGTGAAGTGGTCTACAAGGTGGGTGGAAAATTGACTGGAGTGAAGGACTGAAGTGGCAGCTCCTTGGGGCTCAAAAATCAGTCGATGTTCAGTTGCTCGCTGCTAGCAGTATGCCTCGGGGGTCAGTTCAGGGGCTGGTATTGCTTAATGCCTTCATTAATGGCCAGGACGAGGAGATGGAGTGCACTCTCAGCAAGTTTGTGGATGATACCACAGCTGGCAGTAGATGATATGCTGCAGGATAGGGCTGCAGTGGAAGAGTCTCACCACAGCTGCTACATTTCCATTCTCACCATGGCTCTCAGGTGTGATTTACTTATCTCTGGATAGCAGAGTTAGCTGTGACTTAGATTTGCTCACCATTTTCTATATAGTGCTGCTGAGGATGAAAATCTTCCCAGTATGCAACAAAGCATACTTCAGTACCACATCTAAAATAAAGCTGCTTTTCTTCCCTGGGCAGGTCATTGTTGGTGCGTGGATGAGAGAGGACGTTATGTCGTGGATTCCTTGGTCTCACGCTCAGCAGAACTTCCCAAATGTCAGTTGGTTTTTCTTCCTAAATATTTGTCTTTACCTATTCTAACAATTTTAATATTTACTGAAAATTCTAGTACGATAAGCGTGAAGCAAGTCTTGTTTCTAACCATTGCAAGAAAAGAAAACTTTTTTTATGCTTGTTCTGTTGTTTCATTTAATTTCGCTATATGTGATTTTGGCTTGCATGATTTAAGAATGGACCCACTGCTGCTGTTGGCCCCATCCTGTGATTCTGTGGTTATCAAATGCTGGTCAGGAATTCTCTGCCTGAGGCTGGATCAGAGCCGAGCGCAGAGATGGTGTACCCCTTTCTCTAGCTTAGGCTGGAGCACTTGATTTTATTTTAACATGCATGTATTTTTCCCTCTTACAGGCCAGACATCATGCCAGCGATCTCGAACCAATGCCTTAATTTCCAGCTGGAGACAGAGCGGTTAAAAGCTGGACATCTCTACAGCTGATCTGTTCATCCCCTACTGCCTTGAGGTGATTTAACATGGCTGAGGGAGGAAGAAACAAAACCTCCCTGCTTTTGCTTACACCATGCCAAAGGCCTGTACCGTTTCAGTCTATGCTCCTTAAGCATCCCTTGTTCATTCCTGTTAACCTGAAAGAAAAGCGTAAGACAAAACAAACAGCAGGCGTTGCCCTCCATAAGGCAGAATTTAAATAGTTTTGAGATGAAGATGGGGAATAGGATGCTCTGTCCCTGCCTGCGCTGCCCTCCCACAGGGTGGCTCTGCCTAGTGCTTTTGCAGGGCTGTGCTCAACAGGCACAACTTAATTGACTGACACTGGGGGCTCTTTCTTCCTGAGCTGTGAGGGAATATCAGGATGAGAGGGAGTTGGATGCAGGTATCCCAAAAGAGGATCCATGATGCTCTCAAAACATGGCAGTGAGCAGGATAGAGCCCTGAGATGGGCAAGGAACAGATATTTCAAACCAAGGTTATACCAGAACTTCATCTCAAAGGGCTTTCAGTCTGCATACTGCTTCTCTCATGGCCTGGTCTGTGTATTAAATTAGGTAGACTGTTTTTTAACAATTTGTGTTTCTTTTCAACGTGTTGTATGAATGGAAGAATGTGAATATAATTAAATATTTTAACCAACCTTTGGGTTATGTATTGTGGCATGTCTGTATTGATCTACATTGCTCGGCAATGACATGTAATTGATTATTTGTAGACAGGAGAATACGCTGTGCTACAGAGATCCAACACGGATATTTGGTGTGTAGACCCTGTGTCAGGAGAATTGTTTCAGCGTGGCAGCCAAGACTTGGATGGCAATCCTGAGTGTGAGTAACGCTTTACCCACGGCCTGTGGCACTAGTGGCAATGCCTTGTGCTTTGTGGCATATGGACTTTCCTTTTCAGAATGATGCCTGTGAAACAGAGGGGGCTTACAGTTTAATTCCTCAGTGATACGGTACATACAAGCTCGTCAACACTGAAGGGCTGTCTGAAAATAGTTATCCTTTACTTTCACAACACCAGAAATAAACGAGTCTAGACAAACTGATGAACAGGCTTCTATGCATTTCTTTTATCTTCCATTTCTTACCACCATAGAAAAGTGTTTGGGCTTGTGGATGAGTTTTCTAAGGCAGTGAGTCCTGAACTGTGGGAACTGGGCCACATGCAGTCAGTGAGTCCATTTTTGCATGGTCCACAACTGCACCATGGAATGCGATTAGGTCTGTAATACCTTTGTATTGTCTTCAAATAAAGACAGAGAACTGTGATGTTGACGAGGTAGTTGATCCTAAAAACTGAAGAATCCCTGCCCATACAGATTAAGATGCCCTATTGGAGCCCGTGCACTGGCTCTGCTTTTCTGAAGAGTACAGGCAGCACAAGAGCCCATAGTTCTGCTCTGCTTCTTTCTTCAGTTCTTTAGTTAGTGATTTTCTGCTTGCCACCTTCCATAGAAAATCTGGGAGAATAATATGCTGGCTTCAGGCAAACCTTCTCCCAGAACATCTGTTAACAGAGTAAACAATTCCTCAGGAGAGGACAGTGAGTTAGACAGTACTTTCAACTGCAGCAAGTCTGCTTTCTTTTGGGCTAATATGGGCTAAAGATAGAAGTCCATGAAGACCTGCAACAGGCCTTATGGGGAATAAGTAACTGCACGTTCACTGAGGAATTATTTGTGTAATGTTTCATTAAACAGATTTACAAGAAGATGAACAAAATTAGTAAGAACCAACTTTGTCTCAAGTTTGGACTGAACTTTTTGGATCTTCTTGTCAGGGGGTGGTTCCGCGTGCTCGTGTTCCCGTTTGTTTGTGGGAGACCATAAATATTGCTGTTCCATGGTTGGTTTTTTTCCATTTTTGAAGGTATTAAACTGGAACATTTCAAATATTTTAAAATGTAAATAATTGAATTGCTACACTTAAAATGACCTCGCTCAAAAATCCTTATTAAAAAGATTAATTTGATTTTTTTAAAAGTTAAAATATCAGCATCTAAATGATACACTACCAAATTTATGGCAAAAAAAGATGTTAATACAAAATAAATATCGGTATTCTTTCCACTGTTTGATTGGTGCAAACCCATATAAACTGCACTTTATTATGTTTTTTTTTCTAGTGGAAATAAAATACCAAGTTTCTCTAATAATTCAAATTATTTATGGTTTCATGAACACTCACCTTTCTTCCTTATACAAAACCAGACCAAGAGCACTGCTGTTTAGGACAATTCTGTCCATTAGTATAGTTAATTTCTGCAGATGTTGTCTTCTGCTCTCTATCTTGCAATGAATTTCTCTCTTTAAAGGTCCTAGTTTCTGTAATATGCTGAAGTCTAAAACTGGTTTACGAGAAGCTGGCAAAGGCTACATCCCAGAGTGTGAAGGGGACAACGGGACTTTCTCGCCCGTGCAGTGCAGCCAGGATCAAGAGAGCTGCTGGTGTGTCTTTGAGAATGGAGAAGAGGTGCCAGGGACACGAGTAAGCGGAGGAAGACCTGTGTGTGCAAGTGAGTTCCTGCTTGAGGCGTGTTGCTTCTGAGCAAGCCCAGGTCTAGAACTTGACCCAGATCCTAACTTTTTCCAGCACTGAGTCGCATTTAAGCTTCTTTGTTCAGACCTGTACAGAGATTTTTGCTCCAGAGGTATGGTTATCTTTGTGCTGTAGCAGACTGCAGACCTACCTTGGTATGCTGTCCAGTTTTCTTCAAGTGCTTTGTCAGGGTGAAAAGGGAAGCAAATGGATCATTGACTTATTGTTATTCATAAAACTGATTAAAACAAAGCAGTTGAGCTATTAAACTTCCCTAAAATTTAAATCAGAACAGCTTGCTGCAAACCTGAACCTGTTCCAGTCTGAGCTGGCTCTGGGATTAAAAGTCATTCAACTGACTAAAATAAAATTTGAAAAATGTATGCTTCTGCCATTCCTACTCTTGGCTTGTGACCAGAGTTGTGAAAAGGATGTGGCAAAACACTACATATTCACAGAGTATTTCCGGCATGACCAGAGCTTCGAAGGACTGGAATTCACTCATGGTTTCCAGTGAGATGTCCAAATGGGAGAAATTTGGATGAATTTAATTTGCAATGGCCTAAATACTGGCCCCATTGCTGAAGTGAAGCAAAACAAATTAAACTTTCTACAAGGCTATGCTCCGAAGTGTAATGATCAGTGGAAACTAGAGATGTAAAAAGAAAACCTTCAACTGGTGCCTGCAGGACACTACTGTTTCCATATTTCTTTTGGGTTTTTTAAATGAGAGCTGTTGGTAGATTTAGGAAAACGAGACCACACAGTAAGAAATTGCTTTAGTTTCCTTTTGTGATTGTGCTATATAAAGAGCAACACATGCTCACCAACCAAATTCCCAGTTGTGTCAGCCCAACTGGCTGTAAGGCATTTTAGTCAATTAGATAACTCCTCAGCCAACTTGGAAACCACCACCAACATAATTTTCTTTGAACTCTCTTGTACCAATAGAGAGCTACGCGGATGGGATTTTATGAGAAGCCCCAGGGAGACCCCAGGATTGTATCTGCCCCGTGCAGTGTAGTGTTGTGTGGACATGGCCAGTTGAGCTCCAGAGCTAAGGTGGCACAGCCATGTGATCGTGGCAGTCCAATACAGGTTTCTTGCTCTTCAGAGAAGCAGAGCTGATCAGTCTAACAAGTACAGTGCTGCTGCCATCCTGCTTTCAGGTTATGGGCTAGTATCTCTGTGGGACATGGGGCTGTGTAATATTTATTTTGCTTGGATCAGCTGGAGGAACTCAATGCGACACCCAGCACTCAGCAGTTCGGGTTCACTTTCCCATAGACTCTGAAGGTGAACAGGGAAAAGCAGAAGCGTTTCTAGTAGGCCAGAAAAAAAGTCAGAACTAGTTGCAAATTTTAAGTCCTTGATATCTCCTTCTCTCCATGAAAGCTCATTTTCTAGATTTCCCCCTAAATTCCAAGGGAATTGATGGAATATGTTCTAAGGAGGGTGTAGGTTTACCCCGAAATATGCCCCTAAGATTATTTTACATTTTACATGCACATCTGATGCTTCTTGGGATCCTGTAATGCTGTACTTTTCCTAGAGGAAACAGTGACTGAATGATTAATGACCTTTCTTCTTTAAAAGACTGAGCTGAGAGAGAGAACTGCTTTGAAAATACAATGGAAACCTGGCTTTACTGAAAGCTAATTTGTTATTTTCTGCATAGAAATACCACTGAAATAATCTTTAATGAATTTTCTGGATTTTGAAATAGAAATGGAACTTTTTCATGCTAAACAACTTAGTTATTGTGTCAGAATAAAGAAGCAAAAGTTATTTCCCCCCCTAGTCTATCCAGCCTTAGACCTCTAGTCTTGGGAACTACTAATAATTGTTTAAGAAAAAGGGAAGGGAGTACTGTCTCACTATCTTGGAGATCTTCTCTATCAGCAAAAGAAGCTGTTGTGGTAGGAAAATATGATAAACTTCTCCTCCAACATCAGAACAAACAGCTCTAAACAGCAAGTAATAACTTCATAGTGCCCAGTGCATGAAACGAGGTTTTCATTAGCTTAATCATTTCCATCGGAGGTAGAATCCAACTTTTTCTAGTTGACATGCACTGGAGAGATGATGCCAAGTATCCTATCAGTCCTCACATGCATCTCCCATCCTCATGCCCACTTTCCACAGCTCTGAGTGGAGACAGAGAGAAAACCTGAGACAGAGAAGGTCCTGGAGACAGTAATTTCCCAACAGAAATCTTTAGAAACACCTATGAAAGAAGTGTCGCTATTCAGCTGGATTCTGATTCACTCTTACAGGACCGAGAAATTGGGGCAGAAATAGAAGAATAACAAAACGGTGAAGGCTTGATAATGCTAGCAAACAGGACAGCATCTGTAGAGGGATAAATGAGCAAGTTACTGGTTGTGAACTGAAACCTGTGAACCACAGCAGGAAACCATCTATCACACATGATTTGGGGGCTGGTTGTTTTTCTAGTTTACATACCAGCTCTTGCTGGAACAGACAGTAAAAAACGGTAGCAGCATACAGCTGAGACTGGATTTGGCTTGCTGGATATAGAAATGAGTTAGAGCAATAGAGAGACATAGACTGATTTTTATATACTTTGTATTAAGAGATATTAATATTATTGACACATAATGGTGGATGTAATTTACTTCTGTCAGGATAAGTATTACCATCTCTTTTACAGTGATATCTTTTGGTCCTAAAATCTCAGGAGCTTTATTAGAAGTTTGTTAAATAAGGATGCCAGGGTTCCACCTTTACTGAAAAAGAAAGTGGATACAGAGTCAATGAACAAATAGGAGGAATGTAGTGGCCCCATTTACAGAGTTATTGCAGAAAAGATGCTATAGAGGAGACTTGGAAAAAAAAAAACCCAAAACATTTGACAATTCAGAGAGACAGATATGAAAGCCTTTTATTTTGGCATTGAAATGCCCAGGGTTGGAAAGCAAAGATGTACTGTGCACCCTGGATCCCAGATTCATCCTGCAGTGTTTTAAGCTTTAACTGAAGTGGCTGCTAAGTTAAGGAATTAATCTCCATATCTCCATCAGAAGGGGAGAGAGAGGCTGCTCAGACCTAAACTATCAGCAGCATTTTCCTTCCTCCAGTGATCAGGGAGATTTGGACTGACCTGAGCAGTGCTATTTGGAAAATGATCTATACATACACCAAGCAAGTTAATTGTACGATAAGAGAACAATTTTTCTTTATATTTATTTCTAAGTGAGGAAGTTGTATTTTCTTCCTATGTTTTGTAGCTCTAGAACTCAGAAGCATTTCATTATTTCTCGCCATATTCAGTAATTAGGTTGGGATTTAGCCAAGACTGAGTGAAGCAGTTGGTTTTTACTGATTGGTGGAAATTAATTATCATTGTAGTTAGCCTGCTGTAATAGTCTGTTATGGCAGGCTAGCAGGGTTGAAATGACTACATTGGTGCAGAGTGAGTTGTTAGGGTCAATTCTGTGTGTCAGCTCCAAAGCTGTATCCTACCCTTAAGGACCTGCTGTTGAAGACACCGCGGTCAGGAGTTCCTGATCTTAAAGTTTTCAAACTTCACTCTAAAGGGAATTGAGATTTTTATTTTGGTCTTGCCTATTTCCACTTGATATCTGTTGTAAATGTTTGTTCTGCTGATGGTTAGAAACCTCATTTCCTGCTTAAATTTATTCATGACTGTTTTAAAATTATCTGTTCTTGGAAACCATGCACGTAGGTTTCTGGACCCAGTGCGCTACCCATCAAAGTCAATATGTGTCTTTTCACCAGCTTTAGTAAACTGATCCATGCTGCCATCAAACCAGATCCAAGTTGAGATGAGTGGGAAATGCTGTCTAGGCTTCCTCTGTTGATATGAAGGTTATGAGGACTTTTTACTAGAAGTGCTTCATAGTATGCCGCTAACATATCCCCTTTCTCATGTGCCTAAAGGTCCGCAATGTGCTCTGCCATTCGGTGCCTCATCTGTTCTCAACGGAGCTGTGTTTTGTGAAAACATTCCTGGGCAAGCTTCAAGCATTCAGCAGTGCCGGCTGGTGTGTCGCCAGGGCTTCCACAGCTCCTCTTCCAGCACGTCGTTTCAGTGTGATGGGCAGCAGCGTCGATGGGTCTCGGCTGGGCCCTCGATAGATACACAAAAACGCGCTTCCATCAGGAAGCTACTGTGTGAATGGCAATAATAGGACACAACAGTTATATGGGAGTTGCTAAATTAAGGTGCAGTAGATTGGTCCCATCTTCTGCCATTTTCATCTCTGTCTCTTGGCTAGCTCATGCCAGAAACAGTCCCACTTTTCTGTAATAATATAGCTATAAATAGTTATTCAATCTATATGCAGATCTTTCTTTGCAAGTTAAAAGTTGCGGGCACCATGAAGTGATTCTGATGGAACCACTTAGTAATGGACGAACAGATGAGCACCAGATGTTTGAATCTGGCAGAACTTGACTGTTTATTTGCATAATCAAGTCACTGTTACTTCTGCATCTTTTTGCAGCGGTCCGTGCTTTAGGATTATTGTTGTCTTTGATGGCTGACTTGTATTTTTCAAACCATTTTTCTTTCAAGAAAAAAAATGTTACTTTAAATCTTGGAAGATTCAGTTGTCTATTCAGAGGTCATGTAATCAGATAGTAATGTTGGCTTTTTCGATTATTTTAAATAGAAATACATTCTGATCAAAATGGTAATTTGCAGCAGTGCTGAACTTTGAGAAATGCAGATCTTCATGCCAAGTTTGCAGCTACTCTTCGTCTCCAAAATGGGTTAAACCCATTCTGGAAAAACGCTGTATTGGCACATTTCCAGTTGTACCCCAGGTCTTCTATTCCAAATGTAAACGATTTTAAACATTATATTTCAGACTGAGACTTTTGTCTGTCTGTAAACATGTTTGCAAGGTTTTTGTAGCATGTTATGAAGTAACTTTCATGTTTGCCTGATGGCAGTTGCACAACTGTTTGTAAGGCCAGAGGGGAGTGTGTGGCAATGTGATACAAGCTGCTGTTTAATGACTTCCCACAGTAATTTGTGTTTGAAATGAGCATGGTTTTAAGGAGAGAGAAAAAATTTCCAACACATCTGAAGGCGATTGAATTAACTTCACGATAATGGAGAATTCACCACAACACTTTGTAATTTGTTCCAATGGATAATTACCCACAGCCTTAAACATCTTATTTCCTGTTCCTTATGTGTACACTTAGAGACTGCGGTTAAGTCAGCTCTTAACTACTCTCTGATAAACTAAATAGATAGAGGGCTTTGTGCCTTGCAGGAAGAAGCAAGCTTTTGTGTCCTCTGGTCCCTCCCACCATTCTCCTTGGATGCTTTCCAGGCTTTCCTATGCTCACTGGTTTCGGAAGCGAGGGACGTAATTGTGCTCCAGCAGTGACACTTGTACGTGATGCAGCGAGGGGCTGTGGAGGAGTTGAATGAGGGAGAGCTCTGCTGCTTCTCCAGGCTGGTGGGATAAGAGCCAGCTCCACTTGGAGGTGGCATGACAGCATGACTGCTGTGCTGAATCTGAGATAACAAACCCTCCATGAAGCCTGGGGTCCATGTAACTGCAGTGGAGACAAGAAATTTGCACCTTTTTTATTCTGGCTAAAAACTGGGCAAAATAGATTTTCATTTTGTGGCTGATGAGCTCATAGGTGTCTCATCAATTTGTGTGATCTGCATCACTTTGGTTTGCTATCAAAAAAATGGAGGGCCCTTGTAGATGTCCATGTCAACGCTATTATTATGCAATCAAATTTATTCTCTCCTAAAACTTCATTCCTAATTTATTTGACAAGCTAGGTTTCTGAAAGCCCATTTGAATTAGTATTAATTGCTTTAACCATTTAATTCCATTTTTAATAGAAGTTCTTTCGTGATTGTGTCTGAGAGAAGCAGAGGTTGACAGGTCGATAATTAATTTGTTCCTTATCCTTCTGTGAGTTAGTGCTCCAATGCAAAGTATCTCTTTATTATTATATAACTAACCATGTCGCCTGGCTTTTTCGCTGATGCACAACATATATATTTATCAACCATGTCTCTTGCTGTTTATTATTTACTACAGACAACTCTACTGCTTTCACCTAGAAATGGGGAGTTGCTATAGATGCAAGATCAAAATGCCAAATCAGTGTTGTCTTTTCTCAAAGTAACTTTGATAGTCAATTTTCACATTAAATAATGAGGCTACTAAATGCCCTTTCTATTTATTTTTTAGAGCTCCAATTACTTCAGACAGTCCAAGCTCAAACACGCTTCCAACTACTACTGCCTCCTGAGAAGACTTGTAGTTCTGACTACTCTGGATTACTCCAGGCATTCCAGATATTTATTTTAGATGAGTTGAAGGCTCGTGGTTTGTGTCACCTCCAGGTAATTTCAATTCCTTATTCTCTGTTGTTGTTGGGTTTTTTGGTCTGGTGGTTGGTTTGGGGCTTTTCTTGTATTAAAAAAAACCCCAAAAGTGAGATATAAAGTGGAACTTTGCCTGTTTGAGAGAGGTGGAAGAGCAGAAAATGCCATGAAATCTGTCAAGATTGGCAGCACTCTTGTACGGATGGCTGGGAAAATAGGATGTTTAGTCTCACTGACCCCACATCGGCAGATCAGCTTAATTGCAGCCATAGAACTCATATCACATCAGTCCAATATTTACTAAAACTATATTTTGATGGAAGAGAACCCTTTGGCTCTTCTTACAGTGAGTAAATGACCTGCTAAAATTATCTTTTCCTGCTTCTACTTCTGTTTTTACAGACCCTTTTGAAAACATTGCCTTTGAGCATAGCACAGTGCAATTGAATAGGGAAAGGCAAGAACTAGAAGATTCTGAGGTTGACTAACAGTGGTTTCATTAATTTTGAATTTGAGGTAAATGTGTTTGGAAATACCATCTCGGTTTCTGTCTGTGATGATTCCACTGTCGATGTCGAGTGCCTGGGCCTGGACCGCCTGGGGGTGAACGTCACGTGGAGGACTCAGCTTGAGAACATCCCAGCAGCTTCTCTCCCTGACTTACATGATATTGGTAAGTTTTTTTTTTCCTCTGATATTTCTATGAATTAAGCCTGCTTTTCTTTTAATTGTTTTGCTTCCTTGTGTCTGCTCTTAGGAGGCACTAACAAGAGTACAAATGCTCACAAAAAGAGTCTTTATAATGCTGGAGTTGTGGTTTTGAGCTTTTGGTGTTGATATATTTGTCTTTTCAGGCTGTGATTCCGCACTGGAAAGGAGCTGTAATTGAATGTTTCTTTCAGATAGGACTGCCTCTCCCAGCTTCTTCAACTAAGATTGAAAATTACTTTATCGGGCATGCACTAAACTGTCCCAGTTGTTAATTTCCAGTGGACAGGTCCTCAGTGGTGGAAAAGGTTGTGTTCCTTATTGGGTTGGACTCAGAGAAACACAATTCACACATTGCCAAAAACATAACTAATTTCTTCCAAGGGTTTGTTTGTTTGGGGTTTTCTTTTCAATTTTTTTTCTCCTTTTCTTTTTGTATTTATTACATTACCTTTGACACTACAGAATGAAGCTTACCTTGGAAGTGCTAGAGCAATTACGCAGAGATCACCAAGTGGCAGATCTTTGCTTTTGGTTTCCTCTGAGTTAGAGATGATGCAAGGAACTTCTTTCAAAGCAGTTGGTGTTTCCCTTTAAAATAAAAGATGTAAAAGATATATCCCACATTCAAATGCCCTCTGTGCCAGCTTTACTCCAGTTTTACTTCTTCACAATGGTGTTCCCAGCACTAAATATAAATAACTCTGCCTACACGTGTCCTTCCCTCTAGCTATGGGACTTGGGGACATGTGCCCTACAGCACTTTTTGCCTGATCAGAACCGAGTTCAAAAGCCTTCAGGATGCAGGCAGTGGCTGTTTACATCCATTCCATTGCTCCAGATTATAACAGAAACATGAAGATTCAAGCAGTTTGCAGAAGATGGATCAAAGTATAAGCGTGTTTGGGTTTAATATAAACTTTTCTTTTCAAAGTGTTCTGCTTTCAGGGCATTACATTTTTGACCCTCTCCACACTATAATTTTCCTGTAGTACTAAAATTGCTTTTCAGAGAATGACTGTATGCTTTCAGAAGAGGAGAAGATCAGACAACTGGGAACCTGCTCTCTGTGTCCTCTTCTTCCATTACCTTCTAAGGCAGCTTTGGGTCTTTCTGTTTGAGGTATTTTCTGCTGTATTTACATAGAGCAAGCAAACTGCCTCTCTAGCCAAAAGAGAGAGTTTTCAAATCTGTAGATTTGAAAATTGACATTACTAAAATAGCTTTGTTCTTTGCCTAGCTTCTTTACTGGTAAATGTGAAGTCTTGCTCTGGAAGGAGCTGACAAAAAAATTGCTAACCAGAAGCGCAGCTTGCATATGTTCCCAATGAAGAGCCTCAAACCTAAATCACTCATGAATGCTTCGTAACTTTTTTTCTTGCAGATATTTTCATGTATTAAACTCTGAGGCTGTGCAAATCCCTTCCTGAAGGATCTTACGCCATTTGGCTTCGTGTCTTAGGCCTCAGCTCTAAAATAGTGAGGAACACTTGCAGCAACTTGTCTCTTTTCTGTTCAACAAGCAATAAAAATGAGCTTTTGGTGGATGAACATACAGTAAACAGTTCCCATCAGTGACACTGGAGGAAATCAATCCCTGCTCTGTACAACTGATATTTTTATCTGTGTCTTTGTGCTCTATATTTTCCTTAAAGAAGAAAAAAAAAACACAACCAAACAACAAAACAAATTTGCTTTTTTTCTTCTCTTTTCTCTCAGTTTCTTATTGGCCAATATAAACTCTGGGTAACGATATGATCCCTGTCACATTAAAGTTAGTGTTTTGTTCAACAGGAGCAAACCCTGCATCAGACTAATTCCCACTGCACAACACAGGATGCATCTATTTGCAGGTTACTTCTGTATGTTAAAAGATAGTGTTGTCCCCCCAGAAGTCCAGGTCCCTAAAGGGATACCAGGCTCTGGAGAAATGCTTAGTAAGAACTTCCAGTAAATCCAACAAAGTATGGGATGCATAGTAGCTTGAATTGCCAAAATTGTGCAGCAAAACAGGAGTAAAACCAGGGAAGCGCTATTGTATCTACCATGCTTCAGAGCACACTGAAGGTCCTGGGAAGCTCATCTTGGACCAGCAGGGAAGCGTGGCCCCAAGCTGGCCAGCCATGCTGGAAGGGTTGAACCAAGGCAGGTCATGTAAGAGGTCACCAGCAAGTCTGTGGCTGGTGTGTCTGGCGGGCACTGGGTTGTTCTGCTGAGCTGTTACAGGATGTACCTGTTTATTTGCAACGCATGAACATGTACACTACAGTTAAACACTCGTTTATATACTCTGAATGTAAAGGTTACTATGTATGCATGGATGCGTAGTGTGGTCATAGGAGAGTCACATGTAGCGATAGTGTTGAGAACTTTTCAACACAGGGGAACATTTTAGACTAGAGGAAATTCAGCAGACCTAAGTGGTCTTACTGGTTTGACTGTTTGCTTCTTTTCTGCATGTGAATTCCCTCCAGCTGTCATTTCAAGGTTATTTTTAATTCTGCTACAGACAGTCACTAGACAATTTGGAATGATATTTGCTTGAATAAAAGGCTAATCTGCTTATTTCTGTTTTCAATTATGAGATAATTTCTGGCAAAACATTTGCAAAGTGTTGTTGGTTATGTGGTGATCTCCAGTTACTTCCTTGCAGGCTAAGTATCGTTTTGGCCTGGGGTTGAACAAAACTAAGTGCTATTTTCTTGATTATTGTATGTGTCAGTGCAGCAGAAGGGTAGGTTGCTCAAAGCTGGAGGAAACAGAGCATTGAGAATATGAGGACACAGCTGTCAGCTTTAATGTGAGCTGTGTTCACTTTAGCCCGTAAGTGTAAAAACCTCATGTCCCTCCTCTGCAAAGGGGGAAACAACATCTACGTGATAGCAATCGGCTATGGACCAGCGTTCAGGAAGAGGGGGCACCTACACTTTCAGTATTAAAGACCATAGGACGATCTTTCAGAAAAAGCATTGTACGTCTGGGGTCCATTCAGCATGGGCAGGAGGGCAGTGCTATGTTGCTGGAGCCTCATACCTGGCTGTGAAATTCTCCCCTTGCACAACTGAAAAGCCACCTCTGCGCTACAGTGTAAAGATGGGAAACTCACCACGTGAGAAGGCAGCAGTACCCTCAGCTACTTGCCTTGGACACATCGGTCACAAAATAATAATCTTTGTACAGTGTGTGAGCTGTAACATTCCTCACGCTCTCTTTATGTATGTAACATCCTCCCTGTGAAAATTCAACATCCAAGGTCGTTGGTGTACTCACAAAACTCAAAGTATATGGTGTGTAGAACTTCCTGTTTGCTGGGTTACTCGGCTGTCTACCACCCATAGCTACAGGAGGCCCTTGTCTTGCAAATTTGAAGCAGTAAACCACGCCAACGTTTCGTTTAATGCCATAAAGCCTGCAGGGATAAACAGCATGTGATAGCAAACAAAATCTGCTCAGAACGCTGTTCTTGTAGTACTTCTGGTCCAGCAAAACTGGGGAATTTGATCTTCATCTAGCACTGAAAATTGTCCTTGCACAAGTCATCGAAAGGAAAACTGTCTGGGCAGCTAAGGATATAGAGAGTTGGAAAGGTCCTCCCTGTTTTCCAGCTTTCAGCGCCAGCTTTGGCAATTGTGAACAACAGCGTGTCCGTTGCATAGGTGGATGTGTTGAATATCAGCAGTGTGATGGAAGGTCATTATTATATATATTGTTACAGATGCTGGCCCTCAGAAACAAACCAAAAAAATGCTGAAAAAGAAGCAAATGATACCCGTTGAAAAAACAGGAATACAATAAATCTGAATGTCAGATTTTGTAACTCCAAAATCAAATTTTGTTCTCTGATGCTTTAGTTTTTGAATATGACATTTTTTGTTGGTTTTTTTTTCTGTTTCTTTAGCATTCTCTACATATACTGAGATTAGAACTTTAATCTGATAGACACTGTTCAGATTCATTCTTGTCTGCTGTTTGCTAATATGCTTGCATTTCTGTATCTGCCGATGTTTTCAACTTAAAGTTCATCCGTTTCTGTGTGGTTATCTATTCCCATATTGGGAGTCTCTTTCATCCTATTTTGTTGCATTTTTTCCCCCTTTAGAAAATGCAATTGTTGGAGAAAACCTCATTGGAGCATTTATAAAAGAGATTAAGGATGGTGGTTTTCTGCTGCATTTAGACTCCAAGCAATTCCTAGGAGATTCTTTCATTGATTTTCCCCGGGATGAAGAGTTTGATCTGTCTCCGAGTGTGCAGCTAGGATGCAGAAGCGGGTTTCGAAGAATTTCATCTCCTGGGAAAGCAGTCCCAAATTCACAAGGATGTGGTATGTGTCAGTTTAGTTTTCCCTTCTTTGATGCTGTTAGGAATGAGTATAAAGCTGAAGTTAGAAAATCATCAGTGAACTTGTGTTTCTGGTTTATATGTGGAAGGCCTGAAGCACCAACGTGAACGAGAAATCTGAGGAGAGATGGGAATTAATGCTTTGCTTACAGTCCAGTCCTTGCACTGAACCAATGATTTGGAAATAGGCATCATGGTGCTGCCATAGTATAGAAGGTTTTGCAAACATCTGGGGGGATTTTTTTAGATCTCTGGTATTAGGTGGTCTTTCCGTAATGTACGTGATCCTTAATAAGAAGATTTCACAAAGATAATGGAGCCAGAGCTTCAGATGATGATACATTACCCAGAATAGAAACCTGCATGCAGAAATGGCAAAAGTTCTGAGATTGTGAATTCCTGGGCCAAGTCCAGCCAGCTCAGATGGAAGATTTCTCGGTGTTGGCCAACACCCAGACCTGATTGCACTTCTGCCCTCTTTTCATCTTCTTTCCTTCTGTTTAGTCTGCGTCCTCGGAACAGGCTGCCCTTCTGCCAACATCCTGCTCAGGGCTGCCAAGCCTACCTTTTCGACGGATCCCCGTGGCTGTGCCTAGCACTCCTGCGTACCAGCTCGTGCTGCCAAAGAGCCTTTGCCTTAACACCCCCGCTCTTGTTTCTGTCAACATCAGCCCTCCTACAGTGCAACCCTCATCATTCTCGTTGGCCCAGTTAGCCTCGGCAAGTCTGTGTCTTACTTATGTCAGTTCGGGATGGATTGACTATCTCTGGCTTTTTTGGGGGGGAACAGAGAAGGGACAGACCACTTCTAGGTATAAGATCAACAGTAGCAGTTATTGGATAAGTTTTCCAAAGTGGGGAATATTTTCAGATGGGAAAAATTCAACACTGTGCAGCTTAAGTTGGAGATCCTAAGAGCAAATCAAAATCCATGAAAACAACTTAGCTCCTTGCTTGATATGGTAGTTCTCTTTAAGTTAGGAGAGCTTCCTAATGCCTGGGCAAGGGCTTCAAAGTAATCAAGTGATGAATCAGTTCTGAACTGCTGCAGTTTCCAGCTTGGACCTTTAAGGGTAAACTGGCTGCAGTTTCAGTTCATCTTCATAGTCTGAAACACTTCAGGTTTTGATTATTTAAATACACCATGCAGAAAAAAGATTAATTCCTACTGAGAATCTGGAGCCTGTAACAACTTGCAGTTACTTAACAAGATGTAATGTTTCACTGATTAAAAGTATCATTATTTATTAAGTAGAGTCCATCATTTAGAGCAGACAAACTTACAAAGGATTGGATCTTTCTGCCAAGTATTTCCTGCCAGGGATAAAGGCCTCTAGGAAGCAGTGGATTGATTTGCTTTGTAAGTTAGTTCATACAGATTTGAACCAGCTAGCTGTAGAAAAAGGCACTCAGTAAAACAGACATATCACAGAGATGTGGAAAGGAGGCAGTTTGTGCTCCAGCTTTCGGCAGAGATTTTGTATTCTAAGATGACATGCTGCTGGATGCTGGTAGTAGGACCGCATATTTTATTCTAAACAGGAGATTTAGGAATTCAGTTTCTGGTTCCTCTTAGGTAGATATATATTTAGTTTTATTTTGCATTACGGATATATTCTGGTCATTTATCATTCTGGGTCTGTTTCTCTACTACTAATAAGGACTAGTAATAAGAAGTTACCAGCTGTGATTACAGAAATCAAAGTTGTGTGAGGGTGACAGGGTTTCTTTCTTTATTCTCTTCCCCTTCCTGTTCCACCTTGTTGTTAAAATGCAAATTGTCTTTTCAGATCCTGATTTATTGATTTGTTTGTTTTTATTTCACTATAAGTAACCTTTCCCCTTGCTTCAGGAAGCGTGGACATCTCTTAGTAGTGGCAGCTTTCTGGTGTTCTTAATAAACCTAACATTTTTCATTTAGGAAAATGCAGCTTGCATGAACCTACCTTTTCATCTCTCATTTATGTTTCTTTAGGTTTGCATCTATTGCAGCTTTGTTTCATGTTTTTCTGTCTGTAAAATGGGTAACATTTATCATGTGTTAATTTTTCTTCCGTGACTTTTTTTCTTTGTCTCAGTCTTACACTCAGTTACTTTACCCCACAGGTATTTATGAATATAATTCCTCAAGAATCTGAAGTAACAGGGGGTTTTTAACTAAATTTTAAAGGGACAAAAGACACTTTCTTTGCTAAGGTGTGAGGCAAAAAGAGAGTTGGAAACTCTCCAGGAGGCAGCTTTATGAACTCAACCCCTTTACCCCCATTTATTTCAGGAGAAAGCCTGAAGCCGATGTGTGAGTTATCTTTGTTTTGTTATATGTTTTTATGCTGGTTCCTTTTATTATTTAGAATGCTTGGCAATTCTATCAGAATTGCTTTGAGCAGAGCATAACCCAAATCAAATAAAGTGCTAGATTTACAGCTGAGCTGGCAGCTCAAGACTTCATTTGTAATAATCTGGATCAAGAATCTGATATCGCAAAGTTTTCCACTATCCCTGGAGGGAGGAAAGAGCAGTGCAAGCATGGGATAATGATCAGTCATGACAGTCTTTAAGCATGCCTAGAGCAGTGAAAACTGGTCTTGAGTAAAAGGAGTCTACTGTGAGGAGTGGGACCCCTGCACGGAGTCGCTTTGTGTTTCCCCAGTGAGTTGTTCTTTCGCCTGGAAATTGCTGTTCTGCATGATATTTCACTGGTACACAAAAGCCAGAGTATGCTTAGAAGTGAGGCCAGGTTACAAATCTGATGTGCAGGAGCAAGGGATTCAATTTGGGTATTTAAATTTAATTTTTATTTTGTTATTTTATTTGATTTCTTTTTCCTGTTCTAGGGATACAAATTTTGCTTCCAGTAATAAAATTTAGAATCATGGAATCATAGAATGTTTTGGGTTGGAAGGAATCCCTAGAGGTCATCTAGTCCAACCCCCCTGCAGTGAGCAGGGACACCGCTAACTAGATCAGGTTGCTCAGAGCCCCGTCCAACCTGGCCTTGAATGTTTCCAGGGATGAAGCTCTCACATTGTGGCTCAAGGCTGTTCTCTAGTTGCTGGCATTGTTAAAGCATATGAAAGTTAAAGCTTGCAAGAACAACAACGTCATGGTTTGCCTGACATCTAAAATCAAACATAACCTCTATGTGATTCTGTCAAGTGTAACCTATAGCTGAAATAACACGTGCCTTTAAGAGTTAGAGAGTCTAGAAAACATACGTCTCTGCACCAACATTTTTTGCTGTTCTTTGTGCCCTTTTGTTAATCTAATGTGTGAGACAAAAGGCAATTTTACTTGCTTGAAATGTGGTTGGAGACACAGATGTTACTTTCACATCATGACTATCCAAAAAAAGGAGGATGTTTTGAAAAGCTTGGTTTGTTTCTTTTTAAACTTTAATTGTTTAATTAGTCTTCCTCATCTTTTGTATTTTGTCTTCAGTTTAGGCAGGGATTACTCAATTTGTTTTAATTTTTACATTTGTTCATTTGCAATGACTGTGATCTGTTCTGCATATGTTGGAAAATGTCTTTAAAATGTATCAGACGCTCTTGTGTGTTAAATAATATGCATGAGACAGGAGAATTCTGTCTGCTCCAGGATTTTTTGGTTCTGTAATTGATTTTAGATACGTTTTATACCTAGAGCAATTGCCTTGATATGTACTTGGGAGGAAAATTTCAGTCTCACAGTTGTCTCATCACAAGCTTTCCCATTGGACCATTTAGAGCAGATGAAGGAAGATATGATCATTTTAATACTAGCTGCCTTCTAGTCTATTTAGTGGTCCTATAAGTTAAATTAATTTACATTCTGGTGTGTTGGCCAGAACAGCAATTCATCACATGGGTTGTAGTGGGGATGGCCAATTTTCTGTTAGTGTTTCTCTCTCATACAAGCTTGTCAAGGTGTAGGGCAAAACCAGAAACAAAGTTTTGCACTTTTTCAAAGTCCCAAAATATACATTTGATAATGTTTTGAAGCAAATCTACATCTGGAAAGCAGCTGTGAAATAACAAGTAAAGGTATTGTCCTGCAAATGTGCCTGTGACTCTTCTGCTTTAATATTCGTTCGAATGATGATCTGGAGGGAAAGACAGACCAAAAGACGAAGAGTTTTCTTTGTAACATGCAAAAGGTCAGCTGGAAATACTACTCCTTATTTGTTCTGAAAATGATATATATACAGACCAAGAATATCTTTTTGTTTTGTGTTTGGGTTGTCATGTGCACAACTAGTGACTTCTAATCCAGCCATTACTGTTTAATTTGGAAGTGCTGACCAAAAATTTAATTACCAGGAATTCTGAATGAGTGTGTTACCATATGGTGGGTTTCTGGATGATCTTTTTGGAGCTTCTACTCCTAGGAGTCTTCGTATTTCTGTCTGTTTGTAGGAGTTACTCTGCTTGTAACTTGTGTTCCTTTGTTTTCTTTCACAACGTGTCCACAAAATGCATTATATTATTACAAATGGTTTTGACAAATGGAAATCAGGCCTGGACTTGGCATTTCCAAAGAGCTTGATGTGCACTAATTCAAGAACATTTTTTAGAGTGATCTGAGAAAAAAAGACCATGATCTATATTCCAGTCATTGGTGAGATGAATGAACGTTTAAGGAGCGTTTACTTGTATTATCCCACTTAGAAATATCTATATTGAGAGCTTGAAGCCTATGGCAAGTCTACCAGTGTGATATATATATATACATATATCTCCATACATACATATACCTTCACGTGTGTGTGAACCCCTGAACTGCTTGGATTCCATAAAAGTAATAAGGCTGTTGTTTTCTTTGCAGTTGTTTGTCCTCCGGGCAGTCATTTCCAGAAGGATGAATGCATTCCCTGCCCTTTTGGCTACTATCAGCATCAGACAGGACGTTCTTCTTGCATCAAGTGTCCTGTGGGCAAAACTACCAACTCCTATGGGGCATTCAGTGCTGATCACTGTAAGTTGAACTCATTTCTTCCCTTACCCTTTGTATTCTGGCTTCAAATAACTAATGGATTTTTTTTGTCATCTGTAAGTTTTTTAAAAAAAAGGATCTTCCCTCTGGGTTTTTTTTTGGATGGGTATGATCTCTTCTGCATACATTCAAAGATGTTTTAGAAAGACAGAAAAAGCTCTGGTGTTTTGACCAAAAATGCTTGGGAAATGAGTGGTCAGTCTCATCCAGGATGTTGTGGTTCCTTGAGATGTGTTCGCTGACCTCAGGAATGATATCTGGGTATTCAGTATCAGTGAGAAACATCTGATGTAGTTCATTTAATGTCACTTTCATGAACACTAAAGAGGTGTTGCCTTTGTGCAGCTCCTTCCCCTGCAAATACAAATACTTCTCACAAAACAATTATCGATATGTTCACTGAAGTTGGTGTATTCAGTTTAAATGACTTATTTTTGCATGCAGTTCTGTAAAGAAAATCACTGAAGTCCAAATTCAGTTTTGTCTGCAGCATTAGCTCATGGATAAAAATAAAAGTGAGTGTAAGAATGGGTTACTTGGGAGTATCGGTGGCTACAGCAACTGCTTTGTTCTGTTTCAACCTCTTTATACTCTTAGGCTGGATAAAAAAGTGGGTTTCTTTTAATGCACCCTGCCATCAATTAGCTTTTGCCTAAAGTTGTCATTCTTCATTTCCGTATGTGTTTGCTGTGTAGCTACTGGACTCCTCTGCTTAAAAGTTTGCTCCTTAGGTTTTCTTTACTGCGCTTGCAGTTTTCGTTATTGCAAGTGCCTGTGACTAAACCTACTCCCTGCCTGGTTTCCTTGCCTGTGTGCTGAGTCTGAGTGCCAGCCCTTTTCAAAGTGCCATGTTGTACATATTTAGCTAGCTTCCTTTTCCCGCCTCCTCTTCCTGCCACCTTTTCCTCTAGGACGGCTGAGAGGCATGAGAAGCATTTCCTAAAGCACCTTAGCTCCTGACCTGGCGCCTTGAGTTGAAACAATGCTGATGTTGCCACATTTTCCTATGTCAGACTAAACTCTGGTGGTTTTTTCATACATGGAGAAGCCTCACTTGCTTCAGTAGCATCTCAGGAGGGCATCAAGGTTGTTAACCTGTCAGGCTTAGTTCACCTGGGATTCTCTGCTGCTGCCTCCAGTGTTGGTCAAATTTCCAGATTTCTTTCTCTGTGGAAAGATTTCTAAATCATTAGAAATATTAAGTAGTTGAGGAAAATATGCTAATTAAAATCAAAGCTCTTCATTCTTTAAGAATAAAGTGTGAAGAACTTTTCTTTCCCAATGAAAAGGAGAATTTAAGAAAAGGTGTGAGGACAACAAATAACAAATGGATGTGATGGCTCTTATGCCGTGGTTCATAACATTTTGTGGATCCATTGCAGCAGGCACTGAACAAACCTGTAGAAAATTCTGTTCCTTCTCTGTACTTCTTTACTTTACAGTACTTAGCATAAATGAGATCTGATCCATGGCAGAGAATCCTAAAAATGTTTGGAATATGAATTGCAGTAACAACAAAGCAGTGAGACTACCATGTTTCAGAGAATGAGACACAAAGCTAATTATAGATTAATTTTCAGTGAAGTCTCTGCTGTACTTAGAGCACTTTTGTCCTACAGCATTGACATGTTGTCCTACTGCATTGACAGGATCAGAGGCACTGGGCACAAATTGAAACACAGAAGGTTCCCTCTGAACATCAGGAAACACTTTTTTATGGTGAGGGTGGCTGAGCACTGGAACAGGTTGCCCAGGGAGGCTGTGGCATGTCCAACGTTGGAGGTATTCCAAAGCCATCTGGACATGGTCCTGGGCAACCGGCTCTAGGTGGCTCTGCTTGGGCAGTGGGGGGTGGACCAGATGGCCTCCAAAGTTCCATTCCGTTCCAGTGACAACATTATCAAAGTACCTTTTTTTTTTTCCTTTCTTGTTTACTTGTAACAGGTATCACATACTGTCAAAGCAATGAGCAGGGTCTGCAGTGTGATGAAGATGGCCAGTATAGACCTTCCCAGCAAGACCCTGACACTAAGAAATCCTTCTGTGTCGATAGCTTTGGAGCAGCATTGGAGTGGACTAAAGCAGACGATCTCCTTACAGACTACCAGTGCCTAGGTAAGTGTCAGAATTGTATTTTGGATATGTTTTGACCCCACATAAGTGAAACCTCCTTATGAAGAGAGGCATCACTCCATAGCTTATGGGGGGGATTCACTTTCCATAGTTGCGGGCTCTGCTATAAGCCACATTCCTCCTTAATTTTGCATTTCTTGACTATATTAGAAAAGTTATTTCCTGTAGGGGAAGAGAGACAAACAGGTTTCTTGCACTCTCAGATGGCTGACAGCTTTTGATTTATGTTGATCTCCTGCTCTCTGCTTGGAAACCCAAAAGAATAATGAGCGGGCTAATGGGAAAGCAGCAGAAAGGGGAATTGCTTTGTAAAATTATCACTCATCAGTGTGTTCATCTGAAATAGACTGTGTTTGGCAATGACCTCCCAGCCACGGCACAATGTCACCTTCTGGGTTCCTGCTCTATGGTATCTGACTTGGTGAACATATCGTTGCAAGCTGGGGGAACTTACTCCTGCTTGAACACCACTGTGAAATGCCAGTTCTCAGGGATGAATAATTTGAAAAAAAAAAGTCATTCATTAAAAAGTCCCCAGACTGCCTTCAGTAAGGTCTAATTGCATTTCTCAGCCCCAAAGCTTCTGCCTTGCCCAAAAATAGTTTTCCAGAAGTTTTTATTACTCATCATATGATTGGTATCGAATTTAATGGAATATTCAGTGTAGAAACTGATGTCATGGCATGCTCTGAATTAGACAATGTCTTATGACAAGTGTGATCGGTGGAAGGAGTGTGAAATGAAAGCCCTCAGTTGTGAAGAGGTTGCAAAACTATCTTTATTTAAAACAGTTTTTTTTTTTTGCCTGAACATACTCAGAAACCAGTTGTAGTTATGAACACGAGGTGTTAGCCTCTGTTGCTCTCGGTCACGGGGTAATTGGGATGTTTCTCTGGGCAGAGGGCTCATGGCAGCTTAATTCTCCTGTTACTTACCTTGAGCCCTCCCTCGTGAGCATTTCTGACTGTCCAGGATGAAGCAGTTGGAGATATCTGTGCATGTTTTTGTGGATCATTCTAAAACATTTCACTACAAATAAATAGTTATAAATGTTGACAATTAAAGGTTTGAAAAAACAACAACAAGGAACCAAGAAGTCTGGTTGTTGGTTTTTCTTTAAAATAATTTACAGGCTAATTTAACTTCATTTTTTTTGTTTTTGTAGTTCGTGCTGCATTTCCAGAAAGCATTGTATAAACTGAAATCCATTATCTCTATTTTTACTTTCCCCCCTGCCTCTCTACTTCCCTTAACTGAATTCAGCATGCAACAAGACAACAGGGTCTCAAAACTGGTCTGGCTTTGACAGGAGGCTGGCGATTGGGAAGGGTCAATAAAGAACCCAACTGTTCTTTGGGTTTTGAGGCTGCATGGGAAGACGAATTTCCTTTTATGAATGCACAGTAATAAGCTGTAACAGTCCATGCTCATTCTTATGGTTCTCTCTCTTGCTATATTTTAAGCCACGCTTAACATTTATTGTGATAACAGGAATGGGATCTAGAGCTTTAGTCTCTAATAGCATGAGATGGAGGAGAATTTCTGCTACAGACTAGGCCTGTGAAATGGTGGAGTAGTTTTATTGCTGTTGAGAAGAGGGCAATGTGAATGAACAAGTTCTTGAAAATGTGAGCTGGTAGAATATTTTTTCATTGTACTTTTTTTTTTCCTACAAAGTAGCTTCATGAACGCTATTTTTTTACCTTTCCTTATATTAAAAAACAAAATTCAAGAATTAAACAAGACAGATTTTCTGTTAGTTTTGCAGTGTTTCAGTTTAATATTTTGTTACACTTTCTATCTCTTATCTACATTTCTCCCATATTATTGTAGAGAAAATGGAGGGGTGGGATGAAGCCAGAATTAGGAAAAAAAAATCAGCAGTAAAGAAAAACATTTAAAAATGTCATCCTTTATTTTGAATAATGCATTAGGAACTAGGGTAGCAAACAATTGCAAACAACATAAAAACAGTGCTTCTTTTCAGTTTTAGGAAAATACGTTAACTCTGGTTTTTAACCAGGCATCACTGCCAGTTGCAGATGTAGAAGGAATTCAGTTTAGTGCAGAATTAAGTTAATGCTTATATTTTGGTGTCCTGCATTTCTATGAAGGAAAAAATTTCCACCTCGGTTTACAGCCCTCTCCCCAGCCTAGCTGGAATGCAAGGATGGGTTTTTTTGTTAAGTGTTTGGCTAGCCCTCATGTTTTTTTCTGAGCAGAAATGATGGTTTTATCAAAAGCACCTGCTGACTCAGCCCTGACAACAGTGGACATTTGCTTCTGGTTTAGTCCTGACTGGTTTGCTGTAAGAGTACAAATGATTCTTTTAAGAACTCATCCCTGACTTTTATTTTGTGGTTTATCCAGACGTTTCAGGGAGAGAGGCCTGGGATCCTCCTGCTGGACCTCTGTGCCTACGTGTGCAGGGAAGAGAAAGGCTGAGCCTCTAGCTCTTCCACATGCAGACATCTTCCATGCGCCGAGATCAGACCAGGGCTCCTGCCTTCCTTGCACTTTTAGGTCTAGGTCAGGCACTGGCTGCAATGAGATGGAGTTTTGCGTTTATTCGGGGCATTTAGAGGACAAGACTGGTCAACACAGGGGTGATGCCAAGCCTCCACGTTCTTCTCTTCTCCTTAATATGCTGTGTTCACTGACAGATATTAGTATATCAACTGGTGGACACACTGTACCGAACAACCTTTGTAATACAGGTAGTAGCGAGCTGAGGAGTGTAGTGGTGGTGCCACTGTGTGTCCCTTCATCTTCAGGGCACAGCCAGGGCCAAACCTTCTGCAACTTAAATTGGATTCCTCACTCTGTTTAGTGACCTTTGGGTTTTGCATCTCCAGACCCCATGAGCTTTTCCCAGTTTGTGAACAGTGCTGCTTGTCACACTTCCTCACGCTCAGGTGCAGTGGGTCCAATTCAGAGAGAGTAGATGAAGGGTTTGGTAAGTAAAGTGATGGTCTGGAGTTAAAGGTTGAACGAAAGAGTCAAAAAGGAACATGCAGGACATGCCTTGGATAAATCCCTGAGCCTGAAGTCAGTGGTGTTGTGCTCCTATACACAAGTAATAGGTCTCCTGGATTTCCTTTTTAGCCAAGTCCTGTTGGAGCTGGCTCTTGCTTCAGTGGCTGTTTTGCAGAAATTTGGTTCCCCCGTTGACTCAATAGTTGGTTCTGCGCCATGAACAAGTAATGAGAGATGGCCAGTCTGCTGCTGGAAGAGAAATCTCTCTTGAACATGAACTCTCAGCCTGCTCCTGGATAACTGTTTTTAGAAGATCTTGTGATGCTTTCTTTTTTTTCAGAATAGAAATTATATCCTCAGTCCAGCTGTCTCCTGCATTATCTGTGCAGTTATGGTACATCATTTGACGAGCAACCCTTTTTCTCTACAGAGTGTGTGAATTTTTATTTCTACCTGAAGTCACTTTGTCTCATTGCAGTGTGGGAACTAATAATAGTACCTGGTCGGTTTGTTTTGGTTTTTTTTAGTGCTCAGAAAATTTGAGAGGGTTCCTGCCTCCAGACTGATTTATGGGTCAGAAGAAGCTCAGATTCTCCAGTCTCAGACATTTGGGGGAGACCTGCAAAGTCCAGCTTTTCAGTGCATTTCAGGTGAGGAAAACTCTCAGAAAATCTGTAGAGAAGATGCTAATCATCATGGAAAATAATAATCTTTTCATATGTTGAGTTTATAGTTAAGTTCCTAGGCAAACTATATGTTTTGCAGTTCAGCACCAAGTCATTGCAAGATATTGACAACTTTTGGTGACCTTGGTTCAGGGAAGAGATTGGTCTTTTTTTCAGAAAGAAGACTTCTGACTTTACATACCACATTAAACGTCGTCTGACTTTAAAGCCAGTTGGTGCAGTTTGAAGTATGGATGAGAACTGAGGTTCAGACCAGGAAACATTCATCAGACTTTTCAGATGTGCAGACAAAAGAAGGATTAGGTGTTCAGGACGTGTGAAAACCAAGCTTTCACCTCTTCCCAAATTACCTGGTTGGCACCTAAAAGATGAATAATCATCCTTGCTTACATTAGAAGGATATTATAAGGAGTGCAGAGATACTACTCTGCCGAGCCTTACAGTGTATATACTATATTACATCTGGATACATCATGTTGGTTGGTTCATATTGATTCAAAGTCCTCTAAAACCAAGGGGAATCACTGCACTGCTTTCAGGGTGCTTTGAATGAATGCCTTGCCTTGTGTGTCTTAATCCTCAGCCTTGCGAAGAGAGGCAGAGGAGTTATGTTCAAAATAAAAACATCCTGGCAGCAATAACACAGATGGTCTGTTTGTATGGTAGACATCACTGAAGTCTGACAAAGTTAGTGACTTTGTGTCACATACCCTGGTCTAGCTGGAACAGTCATCTCATGCTAAGAGATGAATCTGTGAAGCCTTATATGGTTGCTAGAATGATTTTCCTGTGGCAGATCATCACCTGGCTGTACACTGCAAGATTTTTTGCACCTTCCTCTGAAACTGGAGACCTTCAAAAGCAAGGCACTGAGCTGAGAGGACCGTGGGAAAGAATTTAGGGAGGAAAGATGCCTCTTAGACAAGCTGTCTGATTCAGTGCGCATAGCCTGCTTTTTCATTATAAGTTACGTCCACTGTCAAATGGCAGCGCTACTACAAAATATTACTGTTGAGGTGCTCCCTGAAGAGTAAGGGTTAACCCTTCCATCTCTGCTTCCCGACAAAGTCAGACAGCTTAGCTTCCGTTTCTGATGATGTTTTATTCTAAGCCGGTTGATTTTCTACTAAAGACATTTGGAAACATTGAACCACTTTGCCAGCCCATCACATCTGCCTGACACAGTAACCCCATGGCAAACAGGTTGTGACAAATATTAGACTGATAAGGAGGAGGGAAACATCAAATTCTTCAATTGCTCCATCCACGTCTGGAGCAATCACCTGGCCAGTGTAAGTGAGCACTAACTTGGTCACGCAGCTCCAATCCTAGAATAGGAGGTGAAATTTTGCCTCAGGCAAAGTTATCCAGCAGACATTAAATATTTGGGTGGGTGGTTAGATCTAACTCAGCTGTTTGTATCATCAGGTGATGAACGTCCAAACAACTTTTTGCATTAACTTAATGTAAAAACCCAACCCTCTACTAAAAAATGAATAGTAAAGTTCATCTGGCTAATGACATTAGTGTGTTTGCAGTCAGATAGAGGTATGTGAAGGACTAGGTGATGGCAGTAAGCAGTGGAATTTGTAGCAGAAATTTTGCACATGAAACGCTAGGAAACCTAAAGTTTCTCTTCTGTTTTTCAGGCTGTGAGAGGGAAGATGCGTGTGGCTTTGCCACTGTAACTCCTGCTGGTGCTGAAGTTCTGTGTGAATTATACAGTGTTGCTGAAGACAACTTCAACTGCACCACCTCTGGTTTGGTAAAAATGTTCATATTTAAAAATATGTGTTTATCAGATTACTGTAGGTTTGATATAAGTAGAAGGCATCACAGAAGAAAGGCAGGCTGTTACCTGACCCCTTGGTCATTGCTCTTCCCTATGGAAGTAATAAATTCCTGCAGGTTGGTGAAGAAGCTACACCCAAAAGTTCCCAAAACTGACTTCTAAGTGCCTCAGTGTTTGGTTGAAATGTTACACAGAACTCCTGAGTAAAAGATGCTGAGCTCCTGTAGTCTAGAAATCAGGTTACCTTGTAAGGGGGAGGTTATCTGAACAGTCCAAACTAGAAGTATCCAGGTCGGTACTCAGGTCACCTGAAACAGTCATCATTTCTCAGTCCCTTCCTCTAGCCCAGGGTTTGAATCTTGTGCTCTTCAGTGCTGTAACAGCTTCCTATTCACTACTTCTAAACACAGCAAAGTGGCACCGAAGAGCTGAGATCTCAGTTTGATAGAATAAGAAATGTCCGCACCGGGCCATGTGGAGCTGTGGTGGTTATAAGCCATGTGTGCCAATTCGTCCCCTTGAGTTTCTGAATAAGAAAAATGGGGTTTAGGAGAGGAAAACAATTAGGTTGTATTTATTGTGCATGCCTGTTTTCTGTCTCAGGTGCAAGGTGTTTTGGGGAACCCTGCTGCCACCAGCATCAGTCGTCTCAGCTGCCTGCTTCACGTCAGAAATCCAGAGGGAGATGCAGTGATGGTCTATTTGAAGAGAGGTATCAGATGCAAATCACTCATCTAACGTTAGACTGCTGTGCCCAAACTTGCAGTTCTATATAGGATCATGACTAAATGCGGGGGAGCATCTTTGTTCAAGAAGGCGTAATACGTTCCAGAGCTTAACATTTAGTGATAGCCCAGAAACCTCAGCAAATCTTCCCTTCATGTCTTGTTCCCTAGAAATTAGGAACACAGCTTTTGTAAGGTGTTGTGATGGCTGATAGTCCCACAAAAGCTCAGATTTGATCCAGTGTACGATCCTCTAGTCTGTTCTGTTGTATTATGATTTCTTTTTATTAAATAGTTCTTTATTTGACTATGTGAGGCATTATTAATGACCAGCTTGTACATAATTTAATGGTTTGCATTAATTTTGACTGCAAATTATCCTACTAATATACCAGCTGAGAAATACCCTGCTGTCCAGTGAATCCCAAAGTGATTCAACAGATCTAATGAACGTACAAGCCACATATTTTTGGCCTAGGTGTGATTGATACCACTGCATGTTCCATCCAGCATATGTCCAACTTTAAGCCTCATGCCAAATTTGAAACAAGACAACAAAACGCAGAAAGCTGCAGGGCTTGAGTCAAAACTCTCTGCTGTCATTGGCTTTTTTTTTACCTCTATCCAAACGTCTGAGTCACCATTTATTAATAATAATAAAAATAAAGAGCTAAGTCTCACCTGAAAAAAGACCCCTGAGCTTGTTGCAATCAATGTAATCTTGTTCACACCAGATCTACTCTAGATTTCTGTTGATATTGCTAATTAAATCCAGGATTATGAGTCGTGTCCTCTTGCATATGTGTCTAGTCAGCAGAAGCCTTTGTTGCAGATGCAGTTATGCTGGCCAAATTAAACATTTTACTTTTTTCAATGAGATAAATTTGTTTCATTTATACCTGGGAGTTATTAATGTAGTGCTCGACAGTGGAATATTACTAACCTTACTGTGTACATCGATTTAGGAGCCCTTTGCTGGTACAGTGGGCTGTTTTTCCTACCCTGGCAGTACATTCTGACCAACTACCCAGGTATAATTGCACCAAACTATTTGCCCAGAAAAGGACTTTAAAGGCTGAGTTTTTAACCATAAAACTTTCAACGAGCTCCAGTCTGCAGGCAATCTGAAAGCATCTTGTCTCCTCCTGAGCTCTTTTGAACATTTCTTTCCTGTTCTGTCTACCCAGGACCAGACTTTAACTCATCTGGACTCAAGACCTTTGAAAGGACCAGCTTTCAGAATGTGCTTTCTGGCGTGTATCGCTCCGTGGTGCTCTCAGCAGCTAGCACATCTCTGACTGATGCTCAGCTCTTCTGC
This sequence comes from Egretta garzetta, assembly GCF_000687185.1. Classification (NCBI taxonomy): domain Eukaryota; kingdom Metazoa; phylum Chordata; class Aves; order Pelecaniformes; family Ardeidae; genus Egretta; species Egretta garzetta. Next base: position 3,961,120 of record NW_009258613.1, read on the forward strand.
CGGCAGACTTGCAGCAGGGACTCTTGCTGTGATGGCTTCATCTTGAGTCAGATTGTGCTGGATGGAGGTATTGTCTAACTGCAAAATAAAAAATTATGCAGTAGAAAACCAATTCTAACTGGGTAGAATTCATTTTTGGACACAGTATATGTGCCTCCACATCATACCAGAGTGTCAGCAGCATGCTTCTGCATCGCTGACATTTTTCGGTGTAGGCAGAATTTGAGTACTACCCAAGGCTTGGCCTGGAGCAGTAGAGATAAAAGCTGCTGTTGGAGAGAAATGGACATTTTGAAAGGGCAATTCTTTTGACCTGCTTTAGACATCTGCATCCGACAGGATAAATCATACTGAAACAGCCTCTCTCCTTGCGTGATGCAGTTCTGTTGCCACAAGTTGGTGCCTTTCAGCTGTTGGGGGAATTAAGACAGTGCCTCTAGAGTGCTTGTAGTGAAAATGTAAACCATCTCCCTTTTTTGGAGCAGGAAAAGAGGATGCTAAGCAGGATGTTATGTTATTGGATGAAGGAATGCTATAATCTCCTAAATCTGGGTGTCTAGCTAGGAGAGCAAGTGGGAGTGGGATGGACAGAGTCTGGCAGAGTTGGGACCTAGGCAGAGCTCAGATTTCTGCAGCAAATTTAAGCACTTAATGTCACTGCCTGTTTTTTGTAGTTTCTTTTTGAGCTCACATGGGATCACCTTCCCATTGGAGGTGCATTTCTATAGGAAACATGAAGTTCTAATTGAAATGTCTCAAGTTTTTCAAGATGGGCTCTTACAAATGCAGGCATGTGCTACTGGCTGCTATGTGGCAAGCACTTCTCTAGTTCTGTGTGGTAACTGATCCTGGATTTGAGAAAACTTTCCACTTTCTGTGGAAATTGTCAAGCAGGTGTTTCCAGGCAGTTATTTTCTATTTTGACATCTCATATTTTTTGCATCAGAATATTCTAGGTGATCTTGTAAAGTCCATTTCTCTCTGTATTTACCATCAAATGTTTGGGTTCCCCATAGTTGTGAGCTTAGAGGGGAGTGTGGAGAAGGTGAATGTTGTAGAGCTCTCTGTTTAGTTGGAGTAACCTATTTGGATCAACAATACAGGTAAATGCATTATTTGGTCTAGCATTTTGTTAAGAAAAAGAAAAAAAAAAGTAGCACATTCAGTATCTCATATATGCAGTCAATTAAAAAAAAAAAATTTAAAAAATCAGAGAGGTCATTGTAAGACCATAGAAATGCCTGAGCTGTGACAGCAAGCACAAAGCGGGAGCTGAGTATTGTCTGGCCTTTATGGTAACAGACTGACGCCAGAACACCTGGCCTTAGGCATGCTGATCCCCCGACTCACGCCGCGATGCTAGGGGAGGCTCAGGCCTGGCCTGACTGAAATCAGGCACCAATCCAGGAAAACATCCCAATAAAAACATAAGTGCTTTCTTGGTTCAGAGCCTGAGAGATTGTAAGACCGCCAAAGGGTTGAATATGTCTCCGTGGCGCTATAAAGTGCCGAGAACACTGTTGGGTATTATCAGATAATCGTAGTATTTTATTAGGTGGTGATATTATGTGCTTGAAATCTCTGAAAAGCAGGCTGCAAATGTTTGGTTTAGGTATGAATAGCTAGCCTTGATACTCCAATTTGAACATATGGCTCTGATTTTCTTTTTTTTTTTTCTTTGGGGGTGGGTAAGCAATGCTAAAGGGCATCTATCTCGGTGACAGAGGTTCAACTGACATTTAGAGAAAGTATTGGGACGCTTGAGTGAAAAGCCCTGCGCAGGTGCAAAGCTTTGTTGGAGTGACACAACTCTCCCTTTGCCTGAACCTAGGTACCATTTTGTGTAGTCTGATGAGCGACCCAGATGTGCTGATCTGCAGTGCAAATGGCTGGAGTTCAACACCGACATCTGGCATAGGTGGGATATGTAAAGGTGTGAGCTATGACGAACAAGAGAAGATGTTTTCCTTCACCCTTGGAGGACAAGTATTCAGTGGAAGTATGTAAATGAATTATCTCAATTTACATTACTTTTTACCAATTCTTCTGTAGACTCTGCCTTTTTCACCAGCCTGCTCTGGTGCTTTAGCGCTTTTTTTTTTTTAAATAAATCCATAGAATCATAGAATGTTTGGGGTTGGAAGGGACCCCTAGAGGTCACCTAGTCCAACCCCCCTGCAGTGAGCAGGGACACCGCTAAGTAGATCAGGTTGCTCAGAGCCCTGTCCAACCTGATCTTGAATGTTTCCAGGGATGGGGCCTCCACCACCTCTCTGGGCAACCCCTTCCAGTGTTTCACCACCCTCATTGTAAAGAATTTCTTCCTTAGATCCAGGCTAAACCTACCCTGGTTTAGTTTAAAGCCATTACCCCTTGTCCTGTCACAGCTGGCCCTACCCTGTACAGTCACAAGAGAAGAACAACTCCCTGATTAGATGCATTGTTAGGTAGATGGACATCTCATACTTTACTGTGTGAACATTAATGAAAGTCAAGAATGTGCTGGTTTTAGTATGTTACCGTGTAATACTTCCAATATTTAGTTTAGTCAGATTCAAGACAATAATCTGAAAGAAATGTAAACTCTGGAGCAAATGCAAACAGATAGATGCCCAGAGTGGCACAGAAAAAGCAATGATGGAAAATAGAGTAAGGCCTTGGCACCCCAGACCCAGACTATCCCCAGGACACCTGGATCCTTCTTCCTTAAGGTCTTGTAAATAAGGTGATGCATAGTCTAGTGATGTGTTTTTGATGCGATTTCTGAGCATTTCAATGCTACCTGTTTAATTTGAGCAGCTATTCTAACAAACCTTTTTCTTTATTAGCTTCTGAGTTGGCAGAAGAGGCAGAAAGAAATTTTACTACCTTTCAGCAAGTTTATCTGTGGAGAGGTGAGTTATCTCACAGAAGTTGTTATAAAAGCTTCTGAAGAGCTGTAGGCAGTGGAAGATACATGTTCTATAATGGAAGTGTCATTTTCACTTTATCTTGTACCGTCCAAATTGAGACACTACGTGAAAGTCTCTTCTGGCAGGGGGGGAATGTAATCTGGAGTAATTCTGCTACAGTCAATTTAATGAAATTTGGGTAAATTTTAGTGTCTGAGAATGTGCTTTACAACTTGCAATACCTGTGAAAAATAGTATCATGGAGACGCTTGTCTTTGTCCCCAGTGTCCAGGCACCATAGTAATTTGGCACATTATACATAACTAGATGGATTACTTTTATTAACATGATATCTATATATGTGTTGGTTTTTTTCAATTTTCCTTTCTGAGTGGCACAACTTACGCAGCAGGACCTGCACAGATGATTTGTGATACTGCTTTATAAATGCACACAGCCTCCAGAGCACTAATGCTGAATGCATAGCAGTTGTGGATACGATGTTTGCTTTTATCCTCCAAAGAGCGAGTTTTGGTTTAGGCTTTTCCCAGAGTTATACATAGGTGATTTTACTCATTTTTTTTATTCATCAGTTGGTGGAACTACCTAAGGAGTTTTCCTAAATGGTCCACTTTGAAATATTTGCTAAATGTAAGGGACTAAGAATCATCTAGTCTCGTGGAAGAAAGATAAAGCAAATTACTATGCTTTTTTGTTCCTGTTGCATTCCAGGCTCCGATATGGTTACCCAAACTAAAACCTCAGAGTGTGATGCTACTGCTTTGAAGACAGAGAATGATCTAACACTATCAGGTATTGTACTAAGGGTGGACAGAGGGGGTAGCAGAAGATGGCAGAGGGAGGTGCAGAATTTAACCAGAAAATATCATGTCTTGTCACATATGTATTGTCATGATGTAGGTATTGTGAAGTCCCAAGGATTTCTCTTAGGTAGGGAATATGATGCAGGTTTTGAGAAAGGTGTTAAAAATGTGAGCCTCCTGGAAGGTCATCCTGTCCTTCTGATTTTTTTACCTTCCCAGGCCAGGCTGGAAATGAAAGTGTTAAAATGTTCTGTGAAAGCTTGTTCTTTCAGCAGTACTGAACTGTAAAGACCCAGGAAATATTATGTGGCTGAGAAAAAAATTTTGCATAAACCCAGGGATCAAATCGTTAGCCTGAGTGCTGGGGCATATTTACTGTTACTGACAATAAGACTGTAAATATGATGCTTAGAGGATACAACTGCAATCACAAGTGTTTCTTCCACACATGATGACAATGAGGGGACCTGTGAAGTACTCTAGCTCCTTTGTTATTCCAGGGTCTGCTCTTCATTATACTAAAAGTCATTCATATATCCAAAATAATTTGTATTAAGTTACTAGATTTCCTTTGGGCCTTCAGCACCATAATCCTAAGAGAAAAAGAGCAGTGGAGCCTGTTGAGAGCACTGTGGTTCATCCCTAATGAATTGTAATCTCTGCTGAGGAGCCTTGATGAATACCTGAGCATGTGATTTGATACGTGTAAAATCCTAACACAAGGTGAATTGCTGATTTTGCTTATCTAGTTTGAATGGAAGGTAAACTAAAATGCCCATTTAGCTAGTGGTGCTCCTATACAGTTAGTCATACCTTAAAGTCCAGACTTAAAAATGAGAAAAAACTACACTTAATACATGGGGTGAAATTCTCTTGCGTTTACCTGCCAAGGCATGAGTGAAGCCCTGGGGGTTCTCTATTCGCCTTGCTGCGGCTGATGATATCATTGAAACCTGAAGTTATGCAAGGAATGCAGCTTCTTCCCCCATCCTTTACTCTTAGTCATGACACAAACTGTTTCAAGAGAAACTGGAGGTGGAAGTTAAGTCTTGTTAACTCTCAGGACTTATAAGTCACCTTGTTAAAAAAGTTATGGATACATCTAAGAAAATATCTACAGAGCTTTTATTAGTTGCTGATCATCTTTACAGCACATAGTAACACATCTTTTCTATTTTCTGATTTAAAATTCAAGGCTACTGCGCTGTCCCAGCATGTCAGTATGTGCTTCAGCATTTCAGCTGCAATCATCGGCACGTCTTTACGTTCTTATTTTCATTTTTGTCTGGCTGTTTCAGTAATAACAGAATCTCTCACAATGTTGGAATAACCAGGGATGAGACCTGCTTATGGCACTTGACAAATAAAAAGCTGTTTATGAAGAAATTTGTAAGAGATCAGTGAAGACTGTCCATCTCTTTCAATATTTTACTTGGACCCTTATTTAAAGGGATTCATTTGGAAACAGCCTGGAATAGCTGTGATTGTTTCAGAGGGAGCTCAGGAGATAATAAAGCATTGCATGCACATCTAAAGATCACAGGCAGGTCACGGAAAGGAGTTATTTAATGTGGTCTGTGGGAGCATAAACCAGGAGAAATAAGGTTAAACGGCTGAAATAGGTACTAAGCTTGTTACGAAAACTTTTAACAGAGAGGTGTAAAAGATTCCCAAGGGAATATAAGGAAAATGCTGTGTTTTGGATTAATAAAACTAGATTGATTAAGGTATTGTAAACATCCTCTGAGGCATCATACTTCACTATTAGGCTGATGTGTTGCATGACAGAGTAGAGAGAACCTTCTTATTTCTGGGAGCTGTGATCTTCATTTAGTTTTTGGGTGGTGGAAATAGTCTGACAATGCAGAGTTGTGCAGTGCAGCTCGGCAAGGAGGCATTGCCTACACAGGCATCAATTGGGTGGACAATTCTGTCATTAAAAGCAGCCTTTGGTGTATGTTAGCCCTACAAAATCGTTGCAGCTGTTTTACTGTGAAAGGCAGAATTTTCTATATAAATAAATTTAATTTATTCCAGATCATAGTTAAGTTTTTTTGTGGGTTTGAGCAGTTTGTCTGTTTGTTTGTTTGAATCTCAGGTTCCACAAAGGATCTTTTCTACCTAATGGACAACAGCCGGATACAAAGTGACCAGAATTATTCTCTCCCTTACCAGCAGTATTGGGTCTTCAAGCAGAAGTACTCAGCAGATGAAGCGGTGCTTTGGTGTCTCACACGTAAGACATCTTGGAGACTGTTATTATGTAGGGAATAATAATTAATTAGAATATTTTAATAGGTATTATAATTATGATGAGTAGAAACTCTGGACTTAGAGATTTTTTCTGGGAAAACCCACAAAGTTTTCATGGAAGTGGGTAATGGGCCCACCTGTTTTTTTCTTACAATCTTTGTCTGCTGTGGCAGAAAGTTTACCCATCATCCACCATCAGGGTGTCCCTGTTATGGGCAAGAGAAGTAGAAGATATAGCTTAGGCAGTACTCTGCTGTTCTTGAAATGTACCCCTCCAAATTGATAGATGACATAGTGGTAAAAGGAGAAGGTAAAATACAGATATTTGGGGTTAATGATAAAGTATATTTTGGTGTGATAAAGGGAGACAAGTTTCTAGCTCTAACTACCAGGAAGGCCGAACTGAGAGTACTAAACCATGCACAGACATCGCTGTAAGAGGTCAGCAGAGCTATGCCTGTTTAAAATGAAGCATATTTACAGAAGCCATTACCACAGTGACTAAGAAATGGGTTTGATGTTTCTTTTCTGAAGGTGCATTATTACCCTGGGGCAAATTTCAGTGCAAATTGCTACTAGTAAATGGGGTGAACAGTTGATTCTAGAAAAGTTATTTACATTTTTGTGTCACGTATGAACACTTCATAAATATTTTTTTGCAAAAACTTCCTAAGACATTGTAGACTTTATTGTCCTTTTTGTTCTTTAAAGTAAGAGACACATGGCTGGTGCAGAGTTCTTTTATGATTGCACAGTTTGTATGTCACATCTCTCTAAAGAGAGAACTTTATGAATCACAATGTTAGAGTGACACCAGTACGCTGAGGTTATGCTTGTCACAGCTGGGGAATGTGTCTTTCCAATTAGCTGTGGTGTAGCTCATTTTCTGTGCTCTCCAGGTAAACCTGCTCTTCAGTGTCTCTAGAAACAGAATCTGTCCCTGTTTCTCTTGCAGGATAATATTGAATAGGATGATATTGAAATTCTCACTTTTAGTTGTTTGCTGATGGATAGTTTTCTGTGCGCTGAAGACATGAAGAGGAATACAGAGGGGAAGAAACCTTCATGTGTGTGTAACTCTTAGTGACTTTGCTTCCTAGGTTGTGCACAAGAAGATGAGTTTTGTCGAATGGCAGATCTTCAAAACACTACAGACAAATACTTTGTGTGTACCCTCTATCCAGAAGCACAGATTTGTGATGGCAGCATCGATCAAATACCAGAAAACTGTCAAATTGTTCTGCCTTGGCAACCACAGACATTGTATCATAAAATAGGCAAGTTTGGGGATTTGAATATATAACGTGTGCTCTAACCCCAGTAACGCAAGCAAGTTTTTTGGCTCTTGATTCTGAGATAAAAAGTCTGAATATATGAATGAGTCCTGGGAATGTGATGATGCAAGGGAAGGTCATGCTGTTCTGGGTGTGTTTTTTTTCATTTTCAGTTCAGAATGGAAAGATATTAACCATGAGTTCCACTCTCCCCCTCAGTTGTTCTCAATTCAGAGAGGCCAAGGGTAGCTCAAATACTTTGCACACCAGGTCTTAGATCTTTTTATAATGTTGGTGAAATGGGAATGTCATTGGGATGTCACCAATCCCATTTTGTACCATTAAAATTTCCATGGTAGTTAAGCAAAAATTGAAAGTCATTGAGTGTAATTTTTAAACTTTTAATTTTTTTTTTAGCAAATCCAGAGTCATATGTTGACTTCTGCTCTTTGAATGCTTGAGAAGTTCAACGAATTTCTCATAGGGCTGATGTGAGGAAGCTGGACAAACACGCCTGTTATCACTATGCAGGAACCTGTACTTTTGCTGTGAAAGATGTAAAGGTCCACTGAACTAAACTATTAAACTGGGTCTTTTTGGGGAGCCCGAAGTGCAGCACAAGTTGAATAATGCATGAGTACAGTGGAGTCTTCCAATCTGGAGTTTCCTCCCAGTTTTTGGACATTGTGGAAGGAGTAAAGTCAATACAGGTCTCAGAAACAGAAGCCCTGGGCTGGAAGTCTTTCCTTGGTGATGTACTTTGCTCAGCTTTTAGTGCCTTCACTTGTTGGTTTTTTGTTCATCTTCAGGCTTAACCATCAAAAGTTTACTGTGATAATGTAAATTTATCTTTTAATCCATCAAGATCATTGTAGCATAGAAACATAAACTTTACCCTTACCATGTGATTGCTTGACCAGTATATGTAAATTACAAAGTTAAGATGATTTTTCCAATTTTGTTTTTCCTTCCAGTCACTCTAAAGAGTTCTGTGAAGAGCTTCTACATGCGTGTACCATTCCAGAAAGTAACAGGGATCTCAGTGAGGAATAAGACTGACATGAGCAGGAAAGCTGTTTCAGATGGGTAGGACATGTCTGTTCCTTTGTTTTTACTGGAATTTTAACCATGCCTGAAATACCAAGGCCCTGTTACACAGGAGGAGATCAGACATATTGATCCAAGAACAGCACTATTTGAGAGTATTTAATGAAGAAAAAATAGCATATGTTTTAAAGGAAATTTATAATTGATTTATAAATAATAATGCATATAATTAGTAATTATATATATGTGAATTATTACTTATACTGTATTAAATTGCTGGTTGGCCAGTTAAACCTCTTGGCAATAATACATCAAATTAATTTAGGCTGATATTTTTACAGCAGATGTGAAAATAATAATCTAAATTATTGGATGTAGTCTGATAGATGTATACTGATCAAACATAATTTCATCTACAAATGGAAAAAGTATGGGAGTTTCTATGAGGTATAAAGAACCATGAAGCAGTTTTACCTTGAAAGGCATATCTACAGGTTCTCAGCACCTCTCCCCCATGCAATATCATCTCTTCCCTTCTCCATGACAGAGACAGATTACTAATGATACTAAGTGTAATGATGTTTTTCCTTTCCCAGCTTCTTTGAGTGTGAGCGTTGGTGTGATGCTGACCCCTGTTGCACGGGATTTGGCTTTTTTAATGACTCCCAGCTATCAGGTATTTTTTCACTATTTTTATTATTAAAATAATTTCAGTCTCCCTTCATTCTTTTGCTGTGAAAGGCACCTTGAAAGACCTTGCAGATCTTATGCAACTTTAGCACCTTTTTGAGTAACCATAACCTTTTCTAGGAGTTCAGCCCAATGACACACTCCACACCTCAGAAATTATTAAGAAAACTATGAGAATGCATCGTTAAGAGGCTGCAGTTCCAACAGCCTGAGATTCAAACTGATAAAACTCCAGGGAACTGTCACTTCTCATTTATCAACACCTTTTGACCAACTAAAATGTTGGTTGACTTCTTTTTGTGACTTTTTTTTTGTATGTTGTTTCAGTTTTTAAACCTAAGGGACTTAGAAACCTAAATATTACTGAAATTATGCACATGTTAAGCACATAATGTCTGTGGATACTTTGGGGCAGCTTAGCCTATTGCTTTTCTTGGATGCCTGAACTTCTCTGCTCCCAAATTTAAGTCTTCTACTTGAGGAAGGTTGGTTTCACAGAATCACAGAATTGTAAGGGTTGGAAGGGACCTCAGGAGATCATCTAGTCCAACCCCCCTGCCAAAGCAGGCTCACCTAGAGCATGCTACACAGGACTTCATCCAGGCGGGCTTTGAATATCTCCAGAGAAGGAGACTCCACAACCTCCCTGGGCAGCCTGTTCCAGTGCTCTGCCACCCTCAGAGTGAAGAAGTTCTTCCTCATATTCAACTGAAACCTCTTATGTTTCAGTTTGCATCCATTGCCCCTAGTCCTGTCTCTGGACACCACTGCAAACAGACTGCTTCCATCCTCTTGACTTCCGACCTTAAGATATTTGTATGCGTTGATGAGATCCCCTCTCAGTCTTCTGAGTTTGGGATAGTGGTTGCCTATCTTCTTCTCCTTAGCATTTTAGCTACTTAAGACATCTCAAGAAGGATTTCTGTCAGTCTGAGGAAATCAGATCTTTAAAAGTGTGTATGACTTGAAAACCATTGGAAAGTCAAATGTATTTTACTCACTTGGGACGGCTAAGTTAAGGCGTGTTGTCACCCTGTGCTACCTCTGTAGTCAGCAGAGAGATGTATAGAGACAACTATGGGGTCATTAAGAATTCTGGTTGACTATTCTGAAGGTACTTTTCTTTCTCTCCACTGGCTGTAAAGGAAGTGTTCTGTTTAAAAGAAAGCCAGGTGTTTAAAATTGGATGCCATCCAGGTCAAAGTCAATGAAATGGTTTTTAATATTTTGTTCCAAATTATTCCAAATTATTCCAAATTCAGATTTAGGCCACTAAAATGGCTAACCTTGTTTTCAGAAGTGGAATGTGCTAATCAACTCCCCCTGACGTCATTAGGATATGCTGGTTTTACCATTCATGTGGGAATTTGGAACACTTCAGAAATATATATTTTTAATTCCCTTTTTGTTGATTAGACAAAATTTTCACTCAGTCAAAAATGAGTACCTTGGAAAATTAATCCAATATAGGTTAGATTGCAATTACTGCACAAATCAAACGGTTGACAGTTTTCATACCTCCATATGGCCATGTGAAATTTGAAGTCTTAACTGAATATGACTTTAAGTTTCTTTAAATAGTTCTAAAATAAATTAAGGATTTTAAAGCACCAAACATGCAAAACTGCCACCTCTTAGTTTATCTGATTAATATTTATTATCTGTGGCATTTCAGACATCCAGTCCTGGCATTCATACAGTCAAGAGAACTTTCTGTAGTGACTTTAACATGAGCTTGGATAAATCTTCAGTGAAACTGCTAGCTGTGTTTCAAACCCTCAATTTTTTTTCAGGTACAGAAATATTTACACTAGGTCTTTGAAAGGCAGAATTTTTATCTTGATGTAAGTATGGGCCATGTTTCAACATACATGCAGGCTTTTAATTTCCAGGATTGCATTAACCAGAAAGGGCTGCTTGCTGAAGGAAGAGGTCCCAGTCTTTTCTCAGTGGAAATACTCCTAGTGACCTTAATGGGTTATAATGTTGGTACCCACCTTCCCTCACATTGAATTCATTGTGATTTTTCAACACTATTTTCAGCAACAGTAAAACTTGGCCCATTTTAGCTATTTCCTTCCTTTGATTTCTAAGTCAGTGGAATTTCTTTTAACACTCAGTGGAACCATGCTGTATTCACTTTCCTCAAAATACTATCTAGAAAAGGAAAATTTTCCTCATCGTTTCTATAACCATCTATTTCCCTAGCAGGTGGAAAGATCGTGTGCCTGACTCTGAACAGCCTAGGAATCCAGATGTGTGCTGAGGAAACAAGAAGCGCTTGGCAAGTTTCAGATTGTAGTTCACCAGATGCCGAAGTCAGAATACACCCGTTTGGCTGGTATCAAAAACCTGGTAAGTGATGTAGGGCACATGGCCTTTTTGACTGGTTTCTGCACATTGAAGCTTGTTAATTAGCTTCAATGTATAGAAGCTTCAGCTTTCAAATGGAGGACCCATTTGCAAAGACCACAAATAGACAAGGCAGACAAATATGTGCAAGAGAAAGAAAGGTGCAATTTAATCACCATTTTAATAGAAAAGGAATGGAAATACCTCAAAAAGGTATAATTTAATTTCTTAGATTTTATGGGAGACTTGCGGCCAATGTCTGAATCCAAATATATTTTGTCCCACTGCACAGTCCTGGTCAGGACATGATTCTTTGTTTCTCACTGCTTGGCTTATAGCTTAACAGTGTTTGCGGATGCATAACTTCAAAGAGTTTGGTTTTGTTATGGAATTTAAAATTAACTTTTGGCTGTTTTGTTAAAGAAAGAGCCAAGACCAAATTCCAAGGTAGCACTGTATTTTTCAGGCAGTAAGAACCCACTGTATGTTTAAATAGAAGTTATGAGAGGTTAGGTTATTTCCTCAAGAGGAATCAAAACCAGATCTAGTCAAAATGAATTTTCTTTTCCATAGCAAAACAAAAGACTCCATTATTTTGTTGAAAAATTTCAATGGTTTTGTCATTTGTCACGTTCCTCATGAGTGGCTCTAGTTCTACTTTGGTAAGTTTTGATTAACATAACTGAAACAACAAGGCCAACGAATGCCTGTCTGACTGTATCCCCCTTTATGGGAGGGTAGCCTGTTATTGAGTCCAAATGGGCACGGCCTTGTTGAACTCCACTGTAAGCAGTGAGGAGAGCCTGGCGATGTTGACAGAGTCAGGGAAAAAAGTCGAATAAAGAGTACTTTTTCCTGCTTTTAAACTCCCTTACTTCTTGCAGAGTAGAGAAGTACTGGTATCTGAGTGGAGAGGGGTGGCATGAAGTGCAGATATGTACTGTCCAATGCACGCGTTATTAAGATAATCCAGTTAAAGTTGTGTAAAACTAAATCAGATATCCTGGAAATGCGCTGCATTTTACAGTGTTGGTAAACTTAAAGAAAACCCTTATTCGCACTGAAAGTGTCTGAAATATGAACTTGATCCTGAGCTTTTCCAAGTCCTATGCTGGCACTCTGCCCACGAGAGGATCCATTTCCTCCCCCAGTGGCGTTAGCCTTGTTAAAGAGACACAGCATGGACTTGAGGGGGCACCATGGAAGCTTATAGGGTTTCCCAGATCCTCGGTGTGGGCTTGGGGAGGGATGAGCTGAGGGTCTAGGACTGAGAGGAAAAGAACAACAGGCCTGATAAAGTAGGCAATGGCAAGACCATCTTAGGGGGAACTGAGAAACAGACAGGTACAAGAACGAAGAATGATAGAAAGGCAAAGTGAAGAGGAGACAGTGGAAGCATAGATACAATTCCACTTCTTGGAATTGTTTTTCCTGTTGTTGACAAAGAACCAACTAAAAATAAAGTGTGTTGTTCACTTCTTGGACAGCGGGTTGATGAAGAGGAGCCTGGGGTATATGTAAAGGGAGAGACAGTGACATTTCCTTACGTCGTTAGGAAACTTCAGATGTGTTTCCACCATAACACACAGCAAGGCACAGATGTTTATGCAAATGGAGATATTTGCAGACAAAAATTTGTATCAGTTGTGCTGGTGTGTTGGGGGTCTGGGAACCAGGAAGAGGAACAAGAAAGCTCTGAGACTAAAAGGGAAAATGAGTGAAGTCTGAAGGAGGAATTTACGGTAGGCAGTGGGATGTTAGCATGAAGCAGGGTCTTTGGTTTTAGTCCACAGTCTTGTTGTAGGGAGGTACTTGTGTCTCCGCGTTTCATAGTATGTTAAGCTGACATGTGAGCTGTTGGCCACATGGTTCCACTCAATGCAATTTGACTTCATATGTATAGTTATGGTTGCAGTTCAGTCAATGAGGAACATACAGTAGCATTTTAAAGAGAGGTCTGGATAGTCCCAGTTCTTCAATCCTGTCAGTGTGAATGGTAAAAATCCTGGAGTTTTAGGAATATCTATTGGTTACGTGCATGGGAAGTACAAAATGGAAGAAGCAAATGGAAAATCCAATCTGTCTTCAGCTTCTGTAGGAATGGTAATTTATTTTTTCTTAGTAGAGAATTTATAACTGATTTGATTAGGCAAAGTGTTTTACAAAATATGAATGCACAGGGGAAACTTCTTGTTTGTTATTTAAAATTACAGGGGAATATTTAAGGGAAATATTAGCAAATGAGAAGTTTTGTGTGTGCAAAATATGAATGATTATTTGAATTTTAATTTGGAAAATTTCCTTCTGGAAACTGACTTGTTCCTAATTCTCGTTTTGAGAAATTCCAGTTTGCTAATCAGGAAGCAGAGAAAATCTCATGTCTTTTGTGAAGCAGAAAACCAAAACCAGAGAGGGACATGGAAAAAACCACAAAACTACTGAAATGAGTTATTCATAAATAACTGCGTTTTGGAAAGTGTTTGTAGGAATGTTTATAAATACGGAAATTTAGGGAAATCCGGTTTCATGTATGAGCTAAAAAGGGTTAGGTAGCAAAGCAGCCTCACACCCTTACTCTTGTTTTTGTGGTGAGAAGAGGCAACATTTAGATCCCAGAAATAATGCTGGAAATATTGAGGTGTTGTTTAGATTTCAAACCTTCAAGTGTAATTATTTTCAAATGTTTTGGTTTTTTTCTGCTTTTAGCTGACTTGAAGAACACCGTGCCTAACCTGTGTCCACCTGTTAGTTTACCTCTCAGGCCAGAAAGTGGTAAGTGTATTCATGTATTAAGCCAAAAAAAAAAAAAAAAAAAAGAAAAAAACGGTTTTGTATATATTGCTAAAAGATCACACTATAATGAAATGTTTGTGTTCCCTGTGAGTTTACTCATTCAGGTGTTTACTCATTTTTATTAATTGTGTATCATTGAAACAGAAGAATTGTTGTCAACCACAATGCTGGCCTAATCTCTTTCAAACTCACTGCCACAAGAGCTCACTGAGGCAAAAGATTTGGCAGGATTGATGAAGAAATTTATCATTTATAAGTATTGGGTATCACATTGCTTTCAGCGGGTACAACTTCATATTTTGGTGCCGTGACCAATGAAGGAAAGCTCTGGCAAGGGTAGCCTGCTGAAAAGCTGTTTATTGTGTTATTGTCCGCTGTTGTGGGGTTTCTAGTGCCTTTCTTGTAGCATCTGGTGCTTGTCAGGCTGGCAAGGGATGTCAGGTTAGAGAAATCACCAGCAGTTTCTGCCGGTAATGCTGAATGCAAGAAATGACAATGAGTTTTCAAATAGATACAAACAATTGCAATAGAGAGGCAAAGTCAAATTTAGCAAATCTAGTTTTTCCCCAGAAAACAAGATGATGAAAGGGACAATTCCTCCAGAAATCAATGCAAGTTGATACTGCTTTATAATTGGTGGTACAGAAGAATGATGAACTGTACTGCCTTCAGTCCTTGTTTGTGGTTTCCTGCAAGGGTGGGAATATTATCTCAAAGACTATTCAGAACTGGATCATGAAAAATGTAGTGCTTGAGGTATGTGTTGGGTCCCACTTTTGAAGAGATGCTGTAACTTGCTATGCCACCATTTTTTTTTGTATCGGTAAGAAAAAATTATTTCAGTCTTACAGTAAATTAATCTTACGGTACTCACGTGTTATTTTTGAAGTGGGTGGATCCTCTTAATAAATGAAACTTAACCGCTGTCTTTCAGGGCTTTGTGTTTATTGCCCCCTAAAGATATATGCAAATTGTCAACAGCTACAGGCTTCCCTGATGTGTCCTTTCCAGAAATACACCGCATAGCTGCTAAATGCTGTGTGTAACGGAAAGGAAGCAGGGTGACTAGTCATTAGATAACTCAATTTAACCCTCAGCTTGGGCTGAAATTGAGAAGTACCATCCACCTCTGCCCTTGATTGCCTTTTTTATCTCAAAGTTTTTAATTTGTTTGTTTCTGCATTTTCTGAAACCATATGCAATTGGACTTGCAGGAGATTGTTAATATTCAATATTGAGTTCAGAATTTATTACTAACCATTTCATCATCATATCGATGACTACTGGTCATGATCATGTTCAATTTGTATTATTAGTAGAATTTGTGCTGTATAATGATTCTTTTAATGTAATAGAAAGAAAATGCCTATCTTTATAGGTAAGCAGAAATAATTTTGGGGTGAAATGCTGGAAGGAGCTAGTGTGGTAATGTGTAGGTCAGGCAATTCAACTCCATTGCAAAGCGTTCTTCCCATGGCATTTAGGAAACTGCTTTACTAAAGCTTTCTTCCTGCCAGTGTGAAGATTTTAGTAATTTTTTCATTTTTCTTTTATGTTTTTCTTGCTTTCTTTATATCTAAGAAAATAGCAGCCTAGGCAGCACTTAAGGAAATTAGGCCTTTCTATCTGTCATTTGCTTTTTTACTCTAAAGACTGCCCAGAAGCTAGCCACAGCAAGTGAGGTGCTCATCTTACCCTTAGTAACAATCTTGATCTATCCCACCCATTTCCAGGTCATCTTTCCAAATGCAGAGCAACTAGGGAAGTCTCTGGTTTACAAAGGTCTGGTTAACCACCCAAGAGAGCAGAGCCTGCCATGAAGAGGCAGGATTCTGGATTGGAGTGGTTACCCTGAGGACAGCAGTCAGGAGAAGTCACTGAATTACAAAGAACACAACCAGCACAACATCAAATTAGCCCTGGTATCCCCTGCCCGTTGGATGTCTGATACCAGTCTGTGCAGCAATGCATTCAAAATGCAACTGGGTGCCATCTGTCCTTATGTTCTGCCTCATTTTGATAGTAAAAGTACTGGCCTGGTTATTTAGGTCAGATTGCTATCTCTGGCGTGTTGTCAGACATTTTGGAAAATTTTCAAAACCCTTGTTTCCAAACTCTTTATGATTATAAATGTTACATTAATATATGCTATAGAAGATTAATGGTTTTAGAACTGGGAGTCATCGAAAAGCTAGCAGTGACTGAATTTGCTATGTAGTGGTATTGCTTGTACATGGGGAAAAAAAATAATACTGTGACTCCTGTGTGTTAACCAGACAGTGAGTGTGAGAAAATGTCCCTATTGAAAGGGCACTGTTGTGTGTGTAAATATATGGTGTGTGTGCTTGTAAGCATATATATATATATATATAAAAAACATACATAAAGCTTTCCATCAAAAGATCAGAAAGATACTTAAATTTGAATAATTTGCCAGAAGGCTCTGTGAAATAGTGAAATTAATGTTATGTCCAATCTAGAGTTTGAGTTTACTGAAGCACAATTAAGGCACAATTTTAATAGACAGTTAGTATGTTTGACTGCCTCGTTTTCTAGTTAGCCAATTTGCAATACTCAGGACAGAGTGCCCAGCACTTGGCTTCCTCCCATTTGCAGTCAGGGTGCTGATTCCCTTCCGAGTCTGGTGTTTCCAGCCCTGACACACTGTGAAGAAACCCAGATTAGCAGACTTATTTTCCTGTGGGAAGTAGATGCTTTGCTTGTTTTACTCATTCTTCTTCCCAATAGAGAGGGTAAAGGCACGCAGGACCATAGAACAACGGAAAAAAACCTCAGTAAGAAGGGTTTCTACAAGTACATAGGCAGAAAAAGAAAGAGTAGGGAAAATGTGGGTCTGTTGCTGAATGGGGCAGGAGACCTAATGGCAATGGATATGGAAAAGGCTGAGGTTCTTAGTGCCTTTTTTGCCTCAGTCTTTACTGGCAAGTCCAGCCATCACGCCTTGGAGACCAGGGGGGAAGACTGCAGCAAGGAGGACTGACTTACCCTCAGTGAAGGAGTATCAGATTAGGGAACAAGCTGGACATACAGATGCGTGGGGGCCTGATGGGATGCACCCACAGTTGTAGAGGGAGCTGATGTCACTTTTGATTGCCTTTGAAAGCCCCTGGTGATAGATGAGGTTCTTGAGGCTGGGAGGAAAGCAAATGCCACCTCTGCCTTTGAGAAGGGCAAGAAGGGAGATCCAGGGAACTATAGGATGGTTGGCCTCATCTTGATCCTTGAGAAGGTAACAGAGCAACTGATCCTGGAAATCATTTCCATACATGTTAAAAACAAGAAGGTGATTGGGAGTAGTCAGCATGGATTTGTGAAGTGGTAAATCATCCCATACCAAACAGATAGTCTTCTACAACCAGGTGACTGTCGAAGTGGATGAGGGGAGAGCGGTGGCTGCTGTTAATCTTAACTTCAGAAAGGCTGTTGATGCTGTCTCACATAACATCCTCACAGAAACTGATGAAGTAAGGTCTAGATAAATCAACTGTAAGGTGGACTAAATGCTGGCTGAGCTGCTAGGCACAGAGTTGTAATCCAGCTGGAGGCCAGTCACTGGTGTACTCACAGAGGTGATGCTGGGGCTAATACTGTTTAACGTCTTGAATAATGATCTGGACAATGGGACAGAGTGCACTTGAGTGAGTTTGCAGATGACAAAATGTTGGGAGGAGTGATTGACAGACCAGATGGGTGTGCTGCCATTCAGAGGAACCTCAAGAGGCCAGAGAAATGGGCGGACTTGCATCTTGGATCAAGCTGCCTTCCATCAAGTTATTTTTTAGCTCTGTCCGAAAACTGGCTAGGACCTTCATCTAGCAATTGTATGAAGAATCTGTTGTAACGTTTGGCCTTCTGAGAAAACAGGTCTTCTCTCTCATGTTCACACATGCTTCAGCTTTCCTAGTTCAAACTGATGGAACTATTGGCTCCTTTGTTGTGTTTCCTTAGGTGGTCAGGAGAGCAAGATTTTCAAGCTGAGGTAACATCTTATATTAGCTGGTTTATGTAGTAGTAAGAAGGTGCATTTTGAGGAATCCAGGACATCCCACAGGAGGCCATGTTGTTAAATACCAACTATCCATCCTTACCCTTATAGAAGGATGTCCCTTCAGATTTGAATGTTTCTGAAGAACCAGTGGACTCCTTCTGCCATGGAGATGTTGAAGTGCTATTCTTTAATGAAAAAAAAAAAAAAAAACCAAAATCCAATGCAAACACAAACAAACTTGTAAAGATTCTCTATTTTCCCCCTGAATAAGCCAGAGAACACTCTTTAAAAGAAAATTTTGTGGCCCCCAAACCATTTTCTGTGTCTGTTTGTTCTATAGTGAAGCCAGCTCTCCCAGTGCTCCCAGTGTCTTTGGACTGCCACCAGGACTCACCTTCTATGTTACTTAAACTCAGAATCGTACTGGGTTTCTTGGTTTGGGTTTTATTTTTTTTAAAGCTTGCATATCCAATCTTTGACTGCCCAAAGTAAGTGAGGGACAGCTAGAATGATTTAATTTATCGGGGTACCTGCCTGAAGGCAGAAATCCTTGAGCCAAGGAGCTGCAAGGTACTGTCCAGCCCTGCTAGTCCCACCGTACACAAAGAGGAGTTTGTTGCAGTCACTATAGGTGTAAAAGATGAAAAGTTGAGACCAAATTCTTCTGTCTCACCCAAATAATTTATTGGAGCTTCTTTCACTGAAACTCTCCCTAAATAAATTAAGCAAAAACATGTATTTGTTTTCTTTCTGTTTTCCAGCCTGGGCTTTTGAAGATGTTCATGAGCAGAAATCTTCATAAAACCTCTAGAGCTTTGAATCTGCAATGGCAAAAATAATTTTCAATAGCAGCTTCTTTTCATGCCCACTCACAGAGCAGCCTGCAGCCACCAGGAAAATTAAAAAGAAACCAAAACTCTTCCCCATGTCTCAGCAGAGACACAGCAAGAGGGAAGGCGTGAGGTCCTCCCTGTTGTTTTCCTGGTACCAGATCATTCTTCCAGCAGCCCCTTGCATCCCTGTGATCCCCGAGGTTCCTGTTTGCTTTCCCCAGGTTATTCTCCCCACAAGCAGAACTACCAGGCATTTCTAACACTCATTACATGTCCCATTAGCCTGCAAATAAGGGGAATTAAGTGCTCCATAACGCCAGCAGGTCATTGCTGTCTGGTGGGAGGGAGTGAGCTGCACACTGTCCTTAGTGACTTTTACTTGAATTCCTGTTGCTGTTGCTTCAATGTCTTTTGCCTGTTTGTATTCTTGCAATGCCCTCTCTGATAAAAGGTTAAACTCTCCAAGCCATCTTCATCACTAATCTGTAGCGTGCTTAACTGAATGTGTGGGGTTTATCTTTAACTAAATGAATACTTTTATTTGTACTTCCATCACGTGGAGCAGAGCGTGCTCCTGCTGGTCTGTTGTGATTTCCAAGTAGTTTCTCTTATCTGAGAAATAATGCTTGAAAATAGATAGTCTGAGCAGACTGGGAAATTCTGACTTGTTACGTTTGGAGCATTTTTTCCCCTGAAGAAGTCAACATGCTGTATGTATGGAACCATCTGTGGTGAGTTTCAGGTATGATCTGTGACCTTTAACGATGGGAGGACAGCTGTTATTTTAAGACTGCCCGTGCTGAAAATGCTCATATGTCATGCTGCAGTCTTGGTTTACTTACTCTAGTATTTAAATAACAGCTCTGCTGGGTTGTGTGAATAGGGAGGAATGTTATGTAAAAGAAAAAATAGCCAGGTCTCATAATTAGGCTTGAGATGGAACTTTCTGCAGCCAGCTGTAAGATACAGGCAGATAAGAAAAGGGTTTTATGAGAAATGATGTATTGATATTTTACAGTTATATAATGCTGTTATTCAAAGAGTTTATACACAGGGGTTTGAGCTGCGGAAGTTTTTACATCTTTCCATTTAAGACGGAAAGAAGCAAAACAATCTATGAAACATGTTACCTGGCTTTTTGGAAGGATTACTTGCACTGAAAGCAAACTGGGGAGCCTGCAAATATTCCCTTGCATGTGGGAAAAAGTGACACCGGTGTATAAGTTCTGCTTTTTTACTTTGTAGTGAGATTTATGAATTATATACAGAAATTATCCAAACTTTATCGAGCATTTGCGTCTCCAGATTCCTCAGTTTTAAACAGGATTTAGATTTGGCAACTGGTAGGAGTCAATGGCCCTTAAATGGTGATCTCTGCATGGGACTGCAGATCGTATAGAGATCATACGGGCTCCATTCCCGCTCCATCCTAAAAAAGTAATTCATTGAGAAACCACCAAGGCATCTGGATGTAATGATCTGTTAGGCCCTTCCTGTGATCCCCTGATGATTTATAGTCGTTCCCTCGATGCAGGACTGAGCAGTGGCTATGGGATTTTCCAACGTGGGAATAAATTTCCCATTGGGCTATCTCAGCACATGGCGTATTTCCATTCTCAACAGAGGTGCCGATGGTGGTACAGGTGCTGATGTAGTGACTTGGATGATTAATAGGATCATTTGTCTTCCTGCTTTCCCATAATGCTGAGGATATGTCAGAGAGATCTGTGGCCTGAAACAAACTCAGCCTTCTTTATCCATCCTCGGGAACCCACCTACCGTGCCTCCATGCAGCATATTGGACCTCTGGTGTAATATTACTCTATCTTTGGTCTTAAGTTTGATTTTTATTCTGTTTGTAAATGTGAGGATCTTAGTCTTTTGAAAACAGCTTGTTTTGAACTTGGATAAATATCTGGCACATTTTTAGTATCCTATTACTATACCATTTACTATAATTGGCGCTACTGAAGGAGGCAGAAAGCTTGCATTTAACATAGCATAGCAGGATTGCTCACTGCTGAAGGCCATAAATAACACATTTGTTAGTTTGTGACATGTTTGTCTGAGGTGTGATTATAGTTATTATGCGGCAGTTTTAAGAAAATTACTCATTTTGAATTATTCAGATCTCAGTGGATGGACAAAAATGAGAAGCAACTATATTTTTGAAAAAGTATATATTTTCAGCAGGTCCACTTTGAGGTTCATGATTTGCTGGTTTTGGAGATTGTTGGTGTACAGACAGGTTAGCAGTCTTCATTGGAAAAAAAAAATATGAACACTAGGAATATGAAGCACTGAGTTCAGTCTGTAAACATGTTTTTGGCTTGAGTCAGGGCTATTAAATATGGCTCTCAAATTTCAGAATTAAGATCAGAATTTGTCTTTCAAACATAAATTAGGCATACTAGACGCAGAGATATGATTTAAGTACCTCCTTAACCTCATGTTAACCTCATCTGATATGTGTATGTACCTCAAATTCAAGAATTTTCTTCTAAATGTAACTTGTTACTTTATTGCACTTCTGTATCTCTCTTCCCTTGTATCAAATGTCAGGCTTGCCAGTAAACTCAGAACTGACCCCTCTTTGCTTCCACTGAAGCCGGTGATGAAACTTTTGTTACTTTATGAAAAGGATTTTGTAATGTCATTGCCTATGAAAGTGGGAGGTTGGACCCTGTGCCCCCAGGAAATCTATTCCAGTCTTGTGATCCTTTGACTTGAGTGGGAGCAGAGCGAGGCCAGTGTGAGTCCTTTTGCAAATCCAGTCTTAAACCTTGCCTACCCAAACAAGAACATCTGGAAGCTAGAGGCTCTCTGTATGGGACATCTATAATTTTGCAATAAAAGTTACAGGGCTGGCTGGATTCAGAGTGCTGTAATTATCCAATCAAAGCATTTGCCAAAATGTGGTTTGGAAGGTCAGAGCTTAACCTATATATAAACCCGAAATGTCTTCCAGCCCATCAGGTGCACTGCATTTTCAGTAAAGCAGCGCCAGTTTGTAGCTGTGTGCCTTGCGAGAGCAGTTTCTAGATGAGGCAAGTTTAGATCAACCATGGAAAGTTCTGTTTTGCCCATGTAATGAAGTGGATGTGCATGGCTTTGGGCATTGCTGGATCTGCTGCCAGGAGAAGGGGAGAAGGAAACGACTAACAGCCAAAATCTCTTTCTCAGCTCACTGCTAGCTGGCAGCATCCACAGTGGTGCCATGGAAAGCTCTGGGTAAAAGGGCCTTTTCTGTCATTAAAATAAGTGTTAGTGTTTCTGCATTTATCTGCATCTGGGTTTAGCTGGGCAGAAGTTCAGAATGGAAGACACTGGAAGTGTCTCAGTACATAAATCTGATCTGAGATTATAAATGCTTTATCCAGGACTGAGCATGAAAAAAACCCCCACAAACCTGAAACCAACCTAACAGCCAACCCCATGTGGGTAGTGGGAGGTTGTAAAGGTCACTTCTGTGAGATTCGGGGCAAAGAATAATCAAAATAAATTGTGTGTAGGTATGAATATATGTTCTATGGAAGTTTGCATCATGAGCAGTCACTCTTCTGTACCTAGCATGGGCTGCAAAGTGCACATTGTGTCTTATATGTATTTGCAATGAATATTATTAACATGACTCTACCCCACGTAAAGGGATGAAATAAAAATCTTTACATATAAAAGTAGGAAGTTTAGCTTGTGATCAAATGCAGAACACATTACATGTACCGAATAATGTATACTCACAAGCTTAATTTGAACACCTTCAAAAGATTTTAATAATGCTAAGCTAGTAAACCTCAGGGAAATAGATATAGGAGGCCAAATTCAAGCGTCAGAGGTGTAAATCCAAGGAATTTCTTTTGCTTTTGTGGAATTGCTTTTAATTTCTTTCCTGAGAGAGAAGAATTTAGCTTAGCAAGAATGCTTCTGAATGTTTGACCTGTGGGCAAACGCAGGCACACGAGGATTATGAGATGTGCCCGAGGTGACTCAGGAAAGCTATGGGAAGAGAGTCAATCTGGTAAAATACCTTCCAAAACCACTGATGCACCCAGACTTGTTGACTTAAAATGGAATCCAGACAAGGCTCTTTTTTGAAACAACCACAGCTAGTGATTTGAAGCTCTGTGTCTGAACCTAGACAGATTACGTGTTCCAGTAGTAGGACCTCAGTTACTAATACTGTACACAGTGCAAGTTGGTAACGTTGCTTTTATGTAAAAACAAAATTTAAGGCTAATTGATAGAAAAGAAATTTTTTCTTGTTCATGCTTTTAGGAAAAAAAAAAAAAAAGAAATAATTGAAAACATAAACTGACAAGATGTAACCTGGACAAGTAAGACCTAGGGGTTCCAGTTGTGCAGGCAGATAATCTCTGGAGAGAATATAATGGTTAATCACTTGCAGAGTTGATTTCTATTTTTAATGTATCTTTCTAAATAAATGCCACAAACTGTCACCCTAGATGTAGAGGCTGAACTTTTCTATCATGGGCTGTACAACAGGTCATATTAGAGGGTTTTAAAACAGAGAAACCATTAGAATAGAGAAAAAAAGAAATCACACGAAATGTAGTAATTTCCACATGACTAAATCATTCTGTTTCTCTAAAATAATTGAATAGTCAGGGCTTAAGGGGAAGAAAAAAATTAAGTGCAGTGGGTCTGTTGCGCAAGTCAAGTTGTGATTGCAGGGTCGTTGCTCCCTTACTAGTTCAGACTCCCTCTGAGTATAGTGCTGCTGCTGACTTTGCTGCTCTGTGATATTAAGTAAGCTTGTGGTCTTTAACGGACAACAGTGCAATACCAAGTTAACCTTAATTTTGACTTAGCTGGAGATTTTCAACCTCTATCTCTTAGAAGAGTTGCTCCCAAATACAACAGGAATAGAATGAATTTGAAGTGGTTGAAAAGCACCTGTGGGACCCAGTGCTGCTTTCTTGCCTCTAGATCACAGATGTGAACTAGGTCTGGGATGTTTGTGAAGGCATACGGAGTACTGCAGGTCAGTTCATCACTCCATCAGACGCTTTCTTCAGCAAGAGTGAGAGCAAAGGAGCTAGCACTAAGGAAACAGAATTGGCAATGGTGGTAGCACATCAGGTTTTTTCAGCTTTGTCCTCTGGGAGATAACCCATGCTTGAGGTTTACCTTTCCTTTGGAAGGCTTTAACTTGCAAAAGCAAAGACTTTTAGCATCAACGTAGAGCCCTGGGTTGTGGCAGTTACTCTGTGTTATTAATTATTTGGAATAAAACAGTTTTGAAATCTAATTTACTCATTGCTACTCCCTGCCTATTTGCTCAAGGAATGATGCAACCAGGCTAGTCTGTGGTCTGTTTTGGGTCTTGGGTTCTCGTCAGCTGAAGAACTATGTCAACACCAGGATTTCCAAGTTGCAAGGACAGCATGCCACAGCCTAGGTTGTATCAACCCCAGACCTCAGCTTCAGATGTGATGTTGAGTGGTATGGTCACAGCTGTCTTTCTGTGAGGAAGGGAAGGAACGAAGGATGGAAGGAAGGAAGGAAGGGAACTTTGGCCATCTTTGCAAGTCACCCATTTCTCAGATAACTAAAAGAATTCTTTAATGAAATGAATGGTCACAACTTTTGTATCTGTGTGGTAAATGAACTCAAGCAACAGGGTAAGAAAGATCTACTCACCAGGAATAGCAAGGCAACAGCTGACTCAGCTGTCCTCACCCTACAATTACATGGAGAGGGTAACGCCAACCTTCTTCCTGATTAGGACTTGGTGGCCGCAGCAGGGCCCTTTTGCCTTTACAACATACTGAACTGTTGAAAGGAACTAAAATAATTAAAGGCCCTTTCTTTCACAAGCCTTCTTTTTTTGATTTCTGTGTGCAAAATTGAAAGCCTGCAGATATTTTTGTGTTTGTGTATGAGAAAAGAATGTTTGTGGCTTTTTTTAAAATCCGCTGTGAGACAGAAGAATAATTTTTGATGAATAATAGAGTGTGTGTGTATGTATGTGTATATATATGCTCAGACATGCATACATGTATATAATTGTATGTTTGCATTTATGTGTATGTATACATAAAAAAGAAAATTAAATCTTAATTATGTAGCAGTTACATGACATTAGAACAGTTCATAGAATTTCATGTAATCCTGTCTAGGAAATCAAATTAAAATGATCAAAATAATCCTTGTGACCTTTTAAAAAAAGTCTGTAAATCTGTGAAAATTGTGTGGGCTTCTGTGGGAATTTGGTCAATTGCTTGTAAAGGAAGTGAAGACAAAATCTAATATTTGTGAAAACGGTTGTCATTTTCACTTAGTCTGTAGGTCAGGACTTGCTCTCTGTATGTAGATGTATGCAGGCAACATCATAGACATCTCCATTTCAGCTACTCACATGAGGTTCCTTACACAGTCAACACGGACACCTGGCTCATGTAATCTGTGGATTCCTGGGGGGTGATTTGTCTCATCCTAAAGCAGACATCTAAAGCAGGATAGAGATATTGGATAGTAAAACTGTCTGTTCCTCCTGATAATAAAAGGACTCTAGTGTAATTACCTCAGATGTAGACATCTACCTTGCAGGAGACTGAGGTGAAGACTACCTTAGGAAACCAGCTCCTGTTTTAGATATAGGTGTGGATGCCTGCTGGAGGTTCTGGGAGTGCTCAGTCACGTGCAGGATATCCACTTGCTTTCCAAGGAGTTAGTGGCTATACCTGCTCAGGAATTCCTGTGGAAGCATTATGAGGCATGTCCTTTTATGTAACTAGCCCTGTTCAGAAACCTTTTATTTAAATCAGTTGGATTTACGTGCAAACCTGGATGAAGCTGCTCCCAATTTACCTCTTTATTAAGTGAATACCTTTGTAAACCTAGCTGTACGTGACCTCTGAAGATAGGAGTGGACCCTCTAGTCAATCAGAGGCCTTTGAACATTGTATTTCATTTGTTCCCAGTTGATGCAAAGGAAGGTGAAATACTTTAATTGGGGAACTCCCCAGTGCTTTTACTTCTATGTTATTTTCATCTGACATTTTTACTGATTCTTCTAGCTATGTTATTTTTGTATGGCTCATTTTACAGAGTATTTGGATATATGGCAACCCTTAAATGTATCCTCTGTTCTCATGGATTCGTCCATCTCAAACTTTGAAGTTGTGCAAGTTAGTAGAGATATATCCAATGACTTCTCCACTACCAGAGACTTTTGTCTATCCGGTAAGAAATAATTATTCATAGCTTTACAGAAAATAGTGGTTTGTGAGCCTGAAAAATAAAGAACAGCTTCCCCCCCCTTCTCACAGATACACAAATTTTACTTATTTTTAAAGACTGCCCCAGTGTTCTGAATTTGAGAGAAGGGACCTGAAAACAGTTTATCTAATGAAAGATACAGTAGACAAAAT
The DNA here is from genome assembly GCF_000687185.1 of Egretta garzetta. Lineage (NCBI taxonomy): Eukaryota > Metazoa > Chordata > Aves > Pelecaniformes > Ardeidae > Egretta > Egretta garzetta. The sequence goes on from NW_009258613.1 coordinate 3,987,480, forward strand.
ATGCCATACTGTGATTACATAATTTTGACGCCTCTTGTCTGCAAAGATCTCTTGCTTCTCCAGGCATTGTACAACGTGAAGACTATTGTAGCAGATAATTAAAGGGATGATGTTTCTATTTTCTAAAGAACAATTAAGGGAAGTTCATTGAGTGAGAAAGATGGCAGAGCCACCTGCCATTATCTAAAGTAACCTGTAGCTGTGGTGCGTGAGGGCGGGCTAACTGAGAGCTGGGATGAAGCAGGGATTGGGCTGTAGTAACAACAAAGGCAACTGCTTTAATTAATCACCTGACTAGACAGAAGAGAGTCCTTTAATTTTGTATGACTGGCAAATCCTCCATGCCACAGAGCAGTAGAAATAAGGAAAAGTTCCCACCTACTGCAGAAGATGGTCTTTGGAATGGTCCAACTTTTTGCACTGGATGGTCCTCGCCTTATGAGGGTGGGCAGTGTTTTCACCTTATGAGGGTGAGCATGTAACTGTTTGAAGGAGCCTTTCTACAGGAAACGTGTGGGATATCCACCTCTGAGTACAAACTAGGATGAGTGAGAGGATCACTTTTCTTGTTCTGAAACCTTTCCCTGGGGCTCACTGGGGACTGTTTGAATACAGCTGAGGTCCTCAGTACTTCATTAGAAGATGTTTTTCTTCTCCGAACACCTGTGATACCAGTTCCCTTGCTGTATTGCTCCATTTTAAAGCCAATATAACCTTTTGTCCTTTGACTATTTTGGAGAATGTTCTGGGAACCTGAGGACATTTATGCCCCGTTATTCCACTTTAGAGCTACTTCATATCCTTGTTGCTTGACCTGTTGTAAAACCTTTCTTTTAAGCATCTTACAACACTGTCATACAAAATAATTTGAGAATACATTTTTACCTGCTCTATTTTCTTCACATTTCATCTCACAGCTTGTTCAAAGAACCAGTCATGTACAGTGGTTACACTGGAAATCCAGCCTTCAGCAGTAAGATGCCTTTTCTACCCTGATACACTGATATGCACACATGGCCTGCAAGGGCACAGCTGCCGGGTTTTACTCAAAGAGCCAGCTACGTTTATCTATAGGAGACAAGGTAAGAGCAGGTTAAGGCTGTGGATGAGGAAACTCAACTGTGGTGGCTTGTGGACAATTCTTGTGAATGGAAGAGTGAGGAAATCCTCATTAGACATAAAGCAATGTGGAAGTTTCCTAGACAACTGTCCATTGCTGTGTCAGTGGAGTTACAGCCAAGCAGGATGGGAAAATGTCCCCAAATACTTTTTATAAAAATGCATGAAATCATAGTGTTATCATCTAGTGTAGGAGCAGGTATAGTAAGGAAGTCTAGTCTACAAAAAATGTTTTGGAATGTGCAAACAAAAAAACCCAGTAATGAAAGTTCATCTCCTTCCTTTTCATCTGCAGAAGATGTTTCTATGTGCTCTTCCTTTTAAACTCTGACAATAACACAAGGAGTGTGAAAACCCACTGTCAGTTTAAAATCTTAAGGACTGTCTCTGGAGAAAACAAACAGAATCAAACAAGCAAAAAACTCTTAAACAGAGATGAACTAATATTTTAAAGAAGTGAAAATGACTGCAGAGAGAAATAGAAGTTGTGTAGACAGGCAAAAATTTTATTGTTTGGCTATGCCCTTATTTGTAACTAAGTTTTGTTAGTTTTTTCCCTTGATTTTAAAAGAGAATGCTCTCTTTTCATATAATACTGATTATTTGTTTTATTAGAAGGAATTGGAAACCAGGTAACAATAAGGGGGAAAGGAAGAAATATTTCCTTTTCTCTTCACTGAAATTTCAGTGAAGAGTTGACAAATCAATGAGAGCTTTCTATGTTCAAACTCTATGAGAGTAGACAGGTAGATGAGGTGCTTAGGGACATGGTTTAGTGGTGGGATGGCAGTGTTAGGTTAACAGTTGGACTTGATGATCTTAAAGGTCTTTTCCAACCTAAATGATTCAATGATTCTGTGAGAGAAAAAGGGGTTTATCATTGTCAAGTGAAGCAAAATCACAGACTGAAACATAAAAGCTAGACTTGTGTGTTCATACATTTATGTACAGTTTTGCTTTTAGTCATGTGACTTAGAATTTGGTTCCTGCCTATCAAATACATTGTTTTAGGAGAGGAATAGTATGGGGTACCACTTAGCTCTGTTTAAGAGTAAGGCATTATTGAAAAACCTCTTCTTTGGATAGATAACCAATGATTGAGATAATCCTTATACAGAAAAGGAAAAAAAAAAGATCAAACTATAACTCCCTAATATCTCATAATTTTCTGCAAGAAAAAAATCAATTCAGATAGCAATTATGTTTGATATAAAAAGTTCTGCGGAAGAAAATGGCAGTATTCACGATGGTGTGTAAGGCAAGAGATGGTAATGAAGACCCTCTGGTACCCTACACTCTTGCCTTCCCTTCTCTGGCATGTAGAATGCTTAAGGTGAGCACTTGCACTGGTGATTCCCACTTCAAGAACAGCAGTCCCTACACAGGACTGCAGGGAGTTTGGACATGGGTTGTGCTCATTGCCTTCTGTTGAAGCTCGTCTGTCTCGCATGATGAAACAGCTACTGACTGGAAAGGGGACTGAGGTGCAAGTCTTTTCTGGTGAGAGCACAAACCAACGAGCTGTGTGGTTATCTTCCCTCTCTCTGACTTGCTGTAAATGTTTAAAGGTTTAACATTGTGCTTTTTAGAGCTGGGCAGGGGGGGAGTCTGAAAATCTCTCTCCCTTTGTGTAGAAATGCTCAGATTTATAGTCTAATGTGATGCCTGATCTGGAAGAAATGTTTGAATAAGGGTTTGGGAAGTTAAATGTTCATATCCAGCAGCTAATATCTAGCATAGCATGAAGTATTTTATAGGGAGAGAATAGCACATATTTAGCTATGTTTCATTTAAAGAAGTGAATTAGACACTTAACAGTTTAAAATTAAGGGAAATGGGATTAATTTTCATTTCTGAAATGGTACTAACTTGAAAAAGCAAATTATTTTTCCTCTTTTTCCTCCCCCCAAGCTCCTCCAATAGATTTATTCCGTTCCATTTCTGAATCGGATTTAACTCCATCTGTTTACATCCCGTCTCATGGAGATCTGATGGGCAAATCCCAGGTGATCCGCATTGGCTCAGAGTGGAGAAACATCAGCCAGTTCCTGGGGATCCCGTATGCTGCACCACCTCTTGCAGAGAGGCGCTTCAGTCCTCCAGAGACGTTTGCTTGGGTGGAAACCTGGAATGCTACCGTGGCTCGGTAAGAAACCCCTTTGATCATCTGCAGAAGTGCTCATTCCATCCAGGTGTATGAAAGTAGCTGGAGCGATGACCACCATATTCATGTCCTTTCTTGCAAAAAAACCTATAGGGTACAGGTTAATAGAAGTTTGGGATTTTGTTTAGCAAAAAGAATATTTTTTCTGTCTATATGTTAATGCATGCAAGCACCTCAGGAAAAAAGGCAGATTCCGGTATATTGTCTTGAATCTACGCATAACTCCCACCAACTGTCTGCTGTCAATCCATTTTCGTTCTGAGTATTTATACAGATATTTGTAATATTTATGCAAACACATTTTGCTCCTGCTGAGCCATAAATTTGTAGAGTATTTAATCAAACAGGGGTGCTTTAATGCTGATTTAACCAGAAGCTGTGGGCCTCATATAGCAATTCTCTGCCTAGTAGTGTCTAGGAGATCAGGCCGAAGGACCCAGATAGTCCTTTCTGTCCAAAAACTATTAAAAGGAAAATACTTGCTAAATGGATTGGCCAGAAGTACAGAAGTTATAAAAATTCTAGGTAATGCCTGAAGAGGAAATGAGCACTAGGAACTGTATTAGCAGATGGGCTAAATTTCTCTTAAGTCCCCATATCTAATATTTCCCATTGGCTGGCCCTGGCTCTCCAGGGCTGTACAGACATCCCTGCTCAGTGAGTTTAGGTCAGAGGCAGTCTTTGGGCATAGCCTTTGTGTGCATGTTTGTGTTTCATTTAGTCTTAAGATATGATTCTTAATTTTGTTGCATTGGGGAACCAAAATGACAAATTGTGAATGTGAATTTCTTAAAGAAAAGAGGGTTTGGGTGATACTACTCAGTATATCTGTGCCGTGGAACATGTTAGGGCAGTGGATTTCTTTTAAGAAAAACCCCACAGCAAATAGAAATGCAGCAACAACAAGAAACAAGATATGAAAATGAAGTTGTTTTTATAGGGCCTTTCTCACAGTGCACCCCTGTGATGAACCAAGTGAAAAGAGATGCAGCATTGTCTTGAGAAGTTGAAAGAGTATCTGGCCTTTGGTGGTCTCATCCTTCAGGTTGCACCTGAGTTGTGGAGGTGTTAACATCATAACCACAGTAGTCACACAGCCTCATGTACGTTGGAGGGATCTGGCGAGACATGGCTTTTTATTTCTTCAGGTGCACAGTGATGTTTTTTAGGTTAGCACACACACCATCAGCTCTTTGTGTCTGTAACCACAGTGTGGTGTCTGCTAGGACTTTGGGTAAGAGCCAGCCACCTTTGTGGTCTCTCTTCGAAGACATGGTGTTGCAATGAGCAGCCTGGCTGAGATTTTCAAAGCAATTTAGGGACCTTAGTTAGTCTGCTTAAATTGCTCCTATCTTTTGAATTCTCTGTGCTTCCTTACGCCAATGAAGAGCTTGGCCATTATCTTCTGTTATTCACTTAAGGTTAAAAAAATAATTCTTTGAGTTTAGCACCATGGACATGCAATTGGAGAATCAGAGGGACCTCACTCTGTGTGTGTAGAGAAAGTGTTGACATCTATACTTTTTAGGACTCTATGTTGGTGTTGCACAACATTTATATATAAGAAATTCACGTTAGCACAGTGATATTACTGATGGAAATGTTTATTTATCAGCCTGGACCTGATAAAAGACTTAAAAAAACCAAACCAACCCAACCTTAAATGAAATCAACCCAAAAATCTGTCCAGCTGTTGGTGTCCAGTTGGCAGCAGAGCTGTGGACTTGCCTCAGCAGGTGGCAGCCTTTCCCCAGAGTCGGTCCCGGCATGAGGAGATCCTGGGAGCTGGAGGTGCTGGGAATCTTGATGAGTTGCTTAAAAAAAAAAAAATCCATGAGCACGGGTGATGAAATCTGCTGCCCTGTCGGAAGCTCTACTATTAATAGCATTATACCTGTTGTCCTGGGTGGCTTCCTACCTGAGAATTTGTATTTTCTCTGCCTTAAAAATGGCTTTAGCAGTTTTGGTTGGAGACGATGTGCTTCTCTACATCAGTGTGAAAGCTACTGAGTGATATCACCATCCTAGGAACTTCCCTTATGGAAAGATATTGTAGAATTATGTTAAAGCTGGTCCTTTTCCTTGTAGTTTTCTATTGAAATCTTCATACCTTCAGTGTAAAATTTTACAAGGCCATTAAAATGATAATTTAGAAATCATTCTCTGAGATATTACTGTCTTTTCCATAGCTTCTTCTGGCTTTTTCCCTAATAACTTGTGATGCTTTTCCATAACTCATTATGTGATATAAATATGGCTGTGAAGCAGAAGGAACCGGCTTCAAAATAGCTTCTATCTGAGCTGCAGAAGTCATCCACTTGATTCTTATTGTGGAGAGAGCTTGAGCTTATACATCTCATAGAGTTGATAGCAAGAAAATGATTTTTCTGTACATGGCTGGCTGGCTGAATTCCTATTGAAAGGTTACTTTTAACATTGCTGGGCACTGCTAATGGTCTTCTATGATGCTTAGAGCAAACAGATTTTAAAAATCCATTAAAATTTTAAACTTACCATCTTTTCACACAGACCATTAGAAATTAAAATAAATATAAATAAATGTAGCCCACAGACTATTAGAAATTAAAATAAATAATTGGCATTTCAGCAAAAGAGTGGATTACATAGATGTGCAGGCAATAGCAGGGGGACACCTGTGCCGGAGACCCCCAGTGCCGCTCCCCTTACATCTGGTGCTAATTTTGTATAGTTTATGTAACGTGTGAGTTTTCTGAAAGGTTATTTTCAAGATCTAATCTTTTTAAAATGATGCTGGTTTTCTGAGGGAAGGATTCTAGACAGGAAAATACAGCGTGTTTTTTGCATTTGGATGTGTATATTCAAACCCATGTATATGTTACTAAGGTATAGGTGGGTGTAAATGTGATGATTGAGATCTACAGATTTAAAGATTTTATAAACTCAGTGCATCAAAATACAAGGAAATAGCAGCAGTCGAAAAAGAGTACAAGCCTTTTTGTTGTCATTTTCTCAATCCGTGTCTCTAGGGCAGCTTGTTGGCAGCCAGGAGATGGAGAGGCCCCGTCGCACTCTGTCAGCGAAGACTGCCTATATCTGAACGTCTTTGTTCCTGCCACCACTGTAAGTAGGAGACGAGTCGAAGTTTTTTGTAGTCGAGCACTGTCTCTTTTCAAAGTACTTTTAATTGGCATGAATGATAGCTTTTGTGGTGTCCACAAAGCCCTGCAAGATTAAATTAGGCACTCTGTTGTTTTTACTGGTGCAAGAGCCCTATAGGCTTTCAGGGAGCTGTGTTTGGGTAACGAGGAGGGCAGCAAATTAAAAAGCTAGAGAGAGAGACAAAGAGGGAAACAAAACACAAGAAGAAGGTGGTAGTGAAGGAGGACAAATTAAGGACAGAAATGGCAACATCCCTGAAATGCGGCCATTTGTCCAGGAGACGATAACGTGGTACCATGCGTTACATCAACACTTACCACCAGTCGAGCAGCAGCAGATGGGGTTTTTTCATCCTCATCTTTATTGTTCCCCTGTTGACATCCACAGAAGCTCTGCTGAGGAATGAGGGTAGCAAGCAATGTTGGATTTGTGCCCAGCACGCAGAACATAAAAATAGACATTTTAAAGATGATGGGGCCAATGGTACAATCTGAGAAACTGTCATTTGAAAGCTCTTGAATTTCTCATCCTAAGCAGATATAAAATCATAGAATCATAGAATGTTTTGGGTTGGAAGGGAACCCTAGAGGTCCAACCCCCCAAAAAATAAAGCTTCATGTTAAAGCCAAGCTTAGATGACTGGCCAAACCCCTGGGGGTCTGGGGATAAAGATGCTGACTAACATGTGAATCCCATTGGAGACTGGGCCCGGAGCACTGGAACGGGTTTTTTCTTTCTGCAGTACTGATAGTTTTCAGAAGGTGACAGTGGTTATAATAGAAATTTATGGGTCTGTCCTACTGCATGTCTGGAGAGAGTTGATGGAGATATCTGACAGCAGCACACAGAGTCCCTTGCAGGTTCCTTTAATCGCCAGAAAGAGCAGCTGTCTCTTTACTCCCTGCAGCACCAGACTGACATTTTGCCTTGGGTGCAGTCATCGCGCATTGAAAACAGCAGGTCACTGTCCCAGGCAGTTTGCCATCTCCGCCTGAGTGCTGCTTTCAAGATAGCTTATTTGCAAGCATTGTATTTTCTGCCATCTGATAGACCAAACTGGCTTGTCTTTTCTCCTTAGCAGTATTGACAACTGAATCCATCCCTGTCTTTTGTAGAGAGATGTAAGGTAGAAGCAGGTCCGGTCAAGTCAATCAGTTTCACATGCGTAAGTCTAGCCCAAGAAAGAACCAAAACTTCTCTTTTTGCAGAAGTAGCTGGGAGCAGAAGGCATGGCATTTTCCTGTTTCTTTTTGTGGCAAGCTCTATTTTTTACTCACTTGCAGAGAGCTGTAGTTATATATTTTCAGCCCGTGGAAAGTTAAATTAGCTAGTAAATACTGAATAGAAAACCTCCTGGAGAGCAGCGAATGCAGAGGTCGTTCAGGAGTGTCTTGAGCCTGAACCAGAGCACGGTGCAGTAGCTGCCTGCCCCTGGAGGACTCTTTAAGTGTCAAGCAGTGAAGAAGGTGAATGACATTACCTCATTTTGCTTCCATAGCTACATGCACCACGTAACCCTCCAAATAAAACTGGTGCTTCTGAGGCTTTTTTCCACTTATAACCATCACCACCTGTCACTCTAGCAAAGCAAAGCTGTGCTTCAGCTTGATTTGCAACGGGCTCAAATGCAAGATCAAGGGTTAAAACTCTACACTGAATAAGAATAGAAAGTGTACCCTCTCTCCTCTTCTCCTAGCCCTTGCACGTGTTATTCCCATCCTTATTGCATGGTCCCTGCTGCATTCAATTCTTTACAGAGCAATATTCTACAGCAGTAAAAGCACTTGTGGTTGCCTGGCTCAGTAGAGTTTAAATCTATCCCTGCCAAGTAGCTCATTAAGTGTTTTACAGACAGATGGAGAAGATGGTTCTGAATATTATAAAGCTTTTCAGACTTCCAGCTGACTTGCAGCTTCCCGGTGCATGCTGAACTTCTCTCCCCCATGAGGGTTTGCACATGGGACCTAAGCCCCTAAAGGTGTGAGACCATGGTGGAGCTGCTGGGCTTCCCAGAAGACATCCCCCCGCTAGCTTAGCCAGCGAGCCACCTGACCATGTCCCAGCTGGAAGACTTTGCACAGATTTTACACCTCAAAGTGTGACTGTCTGCATTTTGTTGCTAAGTAGGGAGCAAAACCCTGCACTGGGCCATAGCCATGTGGCAGGCATGGCCTGTCAGTGAGGAATGTCCTGGCCCCACTCTGCCCAGCATTGCCCCACGTGTGCCCCACTGCAGCCTGGTATTGACGCTGGTGGTGCTGCAGCTCAGCCTGGTACCAACTTGTCATGGGTGAAGAGACTGGCTCCAGCAGGCTTTAGTTAAGGTTTTACATTTCTTCTGCCTCACAGATTTAATTGCAGTGGTTGGTGGAATTTGATTGAGGACAAGGCTTGGGAGAAATTAGTTTCTATTCAAAATAAATCATCCAGCAGCTAATGTACAGTAAAAAATTAATTGGCTACCAAATAGATAGATAGATAGGTGATATGAAATATCTCATGTTGTGAGGCATAGTTCGATTATAGCATGAAAATAATTGTGCTATGCTGTTAAAATGGCTAACAAGAAATGGGAAGGCAACTGTGTTAAGCAGCCCTCATCTAAAATGCCCAAATCCATGAGCTCTGAGATTGAAATCCCTCCGGATTAAACCCCAAATTATTTTTCATAATAGTTTACCTTCATGTAGGGGGCAGATTTGTCATTCCTTGATGCAGACTAGAAATGGGAATGCTACCTCCAGACCCTTGGTACTAAGCACAGGCCTGGCACTAAATCTTCCCTTGAATTTCTCCCTATGTGTTGCAGCAGGCTTTGTTTTGCTGGTTTTAACTTTCATCTCCCATCCTTGCCTTCCTCAAGCCTTTCGTCACTAGAGCATTGGGTGAAGTTGCTCAGCATGAGGTAGTATACAACTTACAGGGCAACTGGAGGTCATGGTGCTATGCAGGCTGTGGACACGTGGGAAATGCCTAGTTGGAACCTCAGGCTTAACCATGCTGAGCTGAGGGGATGGAGCAGGCCCAACACCATGTTTGGTACCGTTTTAGCCAGCAGGGCTTGATGTGGCTGTATTTTAGAATGAATTTTCCTGTGAAAACAAGATTCTTTCAGTTTTTCCTTTGTCCCCATCTCTCTCCCTGTGCTGTGTGTGGTGCAGAAATGGGAACCAGGGACAAGGCGCTGTGAATTAGGCAATTTCTATTCAGGAGCAGAAGTTCCTGAGAGAGCGCAGCATGTTTCTGGGGTTTTCTTGGTAACATTGGCATGTTCACAAGATGCTCCTGAAGTGATTCTTCAGATAGATAAGTGAGGAGTGCACGCAATCACGACAAATTAAGGGCAGCTGAGGGAATTTTGCCTCCTATCCTGTGATTTTGCAGGAGGCTGCAACCATCGCTTCTCTGCTGCTTCTCCCATACAGCCAGTCTCATTTTTGCTGGAGACATCCTTTGCCAGAGCAGATGGAACTGCTGTGTTTAGCTAAGCTCCATCCAGAAAATAACAGCAACAGAGCCCAATGCCCTCTAGCTGCAGGGAAAAACAAACCTCAGCTGTACTTTGATGCTGCTGCAGGGGCCACCAGCCCTTCTTTGAAAAACACCAGCAGCTGCCAAAGCAGAAAGCAGGACGGGTGGGTGTGCGTGACCCGCTGCTGAGCGGAGGAGAGAGGAGCCTCCTTCAGGACAGGCCCAAAGTGGGCAACGGGGGATGAAAGTGCTGAATGGAAAATTGAGGTTACGCTTTGAAAAAACCTTTTTAGCATTGGAGTGGGTCATTCCTCTTTTTGCAGCGGGAAGTAAAAAAAAAAAAAAAAAAAAAAAAAAAAGGAAAAAACCTGAACAAAACCCTTCTGTATGTTTCACTGGTATTTCTTCTGAGCGTCATCTTGACAGAGCTATAATGTGCTGGTAAATGCTGGGGTCTCCTGGGGCGGTTCTGCTCTTGTGCTGCTCATGCAGCAGTGGCCTGGCTGCAGCCCTGCTGTGTGTGCAGAGAGGGTCTGCACACGTGGGGTGCTGCTTTGGGGAAAAGCCCCCATTTCTGAGTGAAATTGGATGGCTCTGCAAGGAGTGCTAACGTGGGCAGCAGCCCGTTGTAGCTCCTTCCCATCCCAGGAGTCCTGCTGGGCTCTCCTGGGGCAGACACCCTCTGTGCATAAAGTCCTCTCTGCAGGACTAGGAGGGGAAAACCTCCATGGGGATTGAAAGAGCAATGAGGAGCTCTTGTCAAGTGAGATTTTTGAGACTGGGCAGTGTTTAAGTGCTGAAGACTTGAGAGTAGGAAGCAGCCCCGCACAGCTATTTAGTCCTGCTCAAGATGAGGCAACCCAACAGGCCTTTTCCTTCTCCTTTTCCCACTTGTTTGAACTTTCCCTTCGTATTTGGGTAAAGCGGACACGTTACAGCAAAGACAAGCCCGCCATGTGCTCAGTGACCAAATCAGAAGGACGGGTCTGCCTTGAGCTAACCTGGTAGAGTTGTTGGCTGATGGAACACAGTGGTGCTATTAAATCTTCTTTATGCTGGACATAGTGTCCTCTTTAATGGTATATAGGTCATTGTGGACAATTAAGCTCTAGAATTTCAGACAGATGGTCAGATATCCCCTCATTATGGTCACTGTTGAAGAGCTATGAATGGCCTAGATAATGTTAATGGGAACGATGCTTGGGTTCTCATCAGTGATCTACAAAAGGAGTTTGCTATGTGAATATTAACCTGGTTGTTCTCACTGCAGGTCAAAAACATGTCAGTGTTGCTGTTCTTCCACAATGGAGGGAGCTACGATGCTGAGACAGGAAAGCCAACCATAGATGGATCATACCTGGCTGCCATCAGTAACATCATTGTCGTGACAGCAAACTACCGGGTTGGTGTTTTTGGCTTCTTTACTACTGGTAAGTCATGGAGTTCTAGAACAAACACAACTATGGGCTAAAATTTTTTAATTTTTTTTTAAAAATTAAGTTCTTTTTTAAGAATCCTATATCTTTCACTGATTATTTTTTGGAGGAAAAAATGGCCAAGAAATAGGGGGGACTTGATCTGAAGAGAAAGGGGAGAGGCTGGAGCCAAAGGGACAAGAACAAAAAAAACCCCAAGGATTTATATCAAAGTGCTGGCTAGACTTCTGTTCGTAGTTGAAACTGTGGATATTGGGTTTTGCAGGCAGATACAAAGTTAGCTTAGGCATTAAAGTTCCAGCTAATTGCACTGGCCTGTCATTGTGGGTATGGTTTTCAATGCCTCCAACCTCCAGCTGCTCCATCCATGAAATTTTGCTAATGCTCAACTGTGCCCGTATCAGTCAGGGAGAGACAGAGAGGGATAACTGCAGGTTAATGGTAAGAAGGCCATGAAGGTATGGAAAGTATAGCACAAAGATAGGTGGTTGGTTCCTCAGTTATTCAGCCTGACTTCTCCTCTGAAGGACTTGCCATGTTTAATTTGGATTCTGTTAGCCCCTTTTACTGTCCTGGACGTGACCACACGTTCATGTGTTCTGTGTTTGCATCCCTTCCCCATACACTAGTGTAAAGGACACCTTTGCTTTCCTATTGCCTCTAATACCAATTGTCATTAAAAACTATACAAATCCCCATTACATACAGGATTTTAACTTGTGTGAATAGGCACGTATACATGAAAATGCACATTCACATCTCCCTAAACCTTTGTGGTGGTGCCATCTGGTCTTTGGGATTGTTTTTTTCATTTTGCCTTTTATTAGATTTGCACATTTAAGCAAGTAGGGAACACTTTTCTTTCCACCATCCTTCAATTCTGGCTGGGGCGGGGGAACTTAAGGTAGAGAGCCATGGACAAAAAATGCAACAACTGCAAGTGGAGCTCTGGCTCCCTTGTTCTGGTGTCAATCCTTGGTCTCTTTAGTGGACATTTTAGTACCTTTATAACTTTTAGGAGGTTATATTTGCCATGTTTGCAAATACCAGACCTGCATACTTTGCCTCATGATTCTTTTGAGTATTTACGGCTAGTGATGCTGGGTGGATTTTGCCTAGTTTGGGGTTATAGCTTCAGCTATTGGTTATTGTTTCCTTTCTTTGTTTTACAGTTTTGTTCAAATCTCCCTCTGAACAAAGCCTGTTTTTCATTCAGTAACTAGAGAGCTGGCACTACAAACTCCTTACTCATTTAGATATGAAGTCGGTAATAGGTGTATCTGGGGAAAGAATCACTGTTTTCATCAGTGCAAACCAGATGCTTATGAAAGTGATACCGTGGCTTCATTTTGGCTAGAGCCAAATGCAGTGTGGATATGTGCTGTGCGAGCTTCCATTACGCAGCACTGCCCACGCGTTACCCACTAACCTCCTTCAGCCCTCTGAATCTCACCTAGGTTGCTTCCTAAGTGGAAACTGCTAGCTGGGCTGAATATTGTATAGCAGTATTTATATGATGGTCCATAATTTAGGGATAAGGAAAATTCCCCAGCCTCTATTTCATAGGGAACTGCACGTGTGTCCCAAAACTTCAGTGCATGAGCTCAATGTACCGAATTTGCAT
>NW_009258613.1:4000445-4034638 GCF_000687185.1 Egretta garzetta
CTGCAGATAGAGGTGGTTCATTACGAGTAGGACCCTCTACTTCTTTGTACTGTGGTGCTGTGGCCAGAGAAAGGTGCAGTCTTTCCTGGCCTCTTCCCTTGTGGGAAATCCTCGGTGTGCATTTGGGAAAATCCTGTTGCTCCAGGGGGAACTGGAGCAGGTAGGAAAAGCTCTTTGCAAGAGTCATTGGAGCAAGCTAAGCACCACATTTACGGGAAGCCATAAAAATGTGCCACAGTCCGGTCTCCTCTGTGTCCCCTTTAGTCCAAGTGGTTTGTTTGTAGCAGGCTCCCTGTCAGCATGGATTTTCAGTAATACTCATTCAGGTGAGCAATGCTACCGCTGCAAGATCTATTCTTTGGTCCACCACAGCTTGGTGGAACACCTCTGACTCCTTCTGTACATGACCAGTAGCCACTGGGGATTTTCAGTGAAGGTTATCAAGCTGGATCAAATGCTATAAGGGTTTATATCAAGACTGAAACCAAACCCTTAATGATATACCAGGGACGTTTCCATTCTTACTGTAAGACTTGGACAAATCCTGGTCCTTTGGAAGTTTTGCCACCAGTTTCAAAGGGGGCAGGAGCTCACCCTGAGGACTGTGGGGGCATTAGCAGCAGGATTGTTAGGAGGCCCTGAAGTTACAAACAAAATTAGTATCTTGTGAGCAATATCAGTTTCATTGTCCAACACAACAGAGTGCCGAATCCTCTCATGTTGACTTGTTAGAAATTGCAAAACTAGAAATGAAGGAGTTAAATGGAGATTTTGGGGGATGAAGGGTAGTGAAACCAACAGATTTCCTTCTTTTGTTTGGTTTTTTTGTTAGTTCTGCAATTGTTTTGGTCTCTCATTGACAGGGCTTTCGCAAGCAGTCAAAGAGCTCTTATAAGTATAAAGGATAGTTAATTTAATTTGCTACTACCCATTAATGTTGCAAAAAACGATGCACATTCTTACTAGTGCCTTCACCTCTCACTTTGCACCCAGAAAAGTGAAGGTGAATTGCCAGTGATAGGGATGGCAAGAGTATGGAGAAGACAGTCATGTTTTCAGTCCTGAAACTTCTAAGAGTCCACGAAATCATATAAACCAGGATGATTTTCATGCTTAAATTTAGCACTATTGTTCTTCTTCAGTTCAGTAATAACAGAAGTGCATATGTATGTCCTTGTTTGCTTCCTTCTGAGCACTGCTTTTTTTTCATTCTCCCGTGGTCCTCAGGAATATGATCTTTTCCTGCAAAAAGGCACTGGGAAAGATTCCTGGCAGACACATTTCTTTTGGTCTAACTACCGTGAATGTCTGTGCATGCATCTGTTCCCCTGCCTGGTACATTTCATAACCTGTCTGTGGCTTTTGCCAGGGCAAAAAGAACTGGTTATATTTCCCTCCTTGGTTTTATTCTTTAGTACCCCCGTAGCGAGGCACATTGTGTGGTTAAAACGTTTACATGGATTTCACTTCCTCTGGGGAGGTCTCACAAGGTTTCATTTTTAACAGCATAGAGTGGGTTTATCACTGGGTTGAGAACCCTGGGAAGTGGTTGTGGTGTGCAGAACAAGCTAAAAAAATCCCTTAAAAACTAAAGCAGGGCAAGTTTTTCCTCTGTTGCTTCACTGGTGTGGCTTGGCCTGATGATCTGAAATTATGGCTGTAGATGGAAGGTTGTAGATTCTGGGGCCATTTAGTCCTTGGCTGTCCTACTGAAAGGGCACTTACAGTGATAGCTGTTGTGACGTGGGTATCTGTAAGGTCTGCAAAGCTAGGAATAATCTGGTCTCCTCTATATTCTCTTCTATTCTGCTGCTTAAATTGGTCTCTATGATATCTCAGTAATTCATTGCAGTAGGCGTATGAATACCTACTACAGGATGTCTTCATTTCAGTTGCTCTTTGCCTGAGACAGGGCTACCTGTCCACAAAGTGACAACTTTTTATTCTATATCTGTTCATTTTGATTCACTAGTTTCTGAGCCTACTCTTACTTTAAAATTGTACTACTTGGTCTTGGCAATGGAAGAAAAAAATAGTTTCAGCTGTATTTCTATTCCTGGCTTTTCTGTCTTGTCTTGGGTCTTTTTTTCTTTCCAAGTTTTAAATATGGAGAATTTAAAAGCATTAAAAATGAATGGCTCATTGTGGATTAAAAAGAGACAGTGAATAATAATTTTCTATTCCTTTCTTATGGACTGGGTAGGAATTACTTATTTCTGCTTTTGTTGATATAAAATTAAGCTTGCCTAGGGGTTTGCATCATTAGATACTTTCAGCATTAGTTTCCTATTAATCAAAGCATTGGGTTACCACTGGCTGGTGTTGAAAAGGAAGCAGTCTTTTCAGTGGTGATACCTTAGCATGGGGAGTACATGATTAATTACTTTTCCTTTGTTTTCCTGGGAACAAAAATATGAATACATATAAATCAAATCTCTATCAGTTAGACATAGGTCAATCTCTAAGGATGCATATGGAGATATAAATTATAAAATATTATCTGTACATGTGTAAAGAAATGCAAGATGATGTGACAATAAATGTGTGGTCATATGGGGGAAGTGTAAAAGGAATGTAGGAAGCAGATGCAATTAGGTGTACCCAGGGAAACAGTTGATGATCCTTATGGGTCCCTTCCAACTTGAGAATTTGGCAAACACACTGATTTTTTGTTTACTTTTAGTGCATTTTAAGATCAAGCTACTTATGTAGAAAAAAGAATCTCATGGCCTGAATTTACGTTTACTTGAGCCTGGATTCAAGTATTCTGCCGTTAGCTGTCAAAATCACAGAATCACAGAATGGCAAGGGTTGGAAGGGACCTCAGGAGACCATCCAGTCCAACCCCCCTGCTAAAGCAGGCTCACCCAGAGCAGGTTGCACAGGACATCGTCCAGGTGGGCTTTGGATATCTCCAGAGAAGGAGACTCCACAGCCCCCATGAGCAGCCTGTTCCAGGGCTCTGTCACCCTCAAAGTAAAGAAATTTTTCCTCATATTCAACTGAAACCTTTTATGCTTCAGTTTGTGCCCATTGCCCCTTGTCCTGTCGCTGGGCACTACTGCAAAGAGTCTGGCTCCGTCCTCGTGACATCCACCCTTAAGATATGTGTATGTGTTGATGATATCCCCTCTCAGTCTTCTCTTCTTCAGGCTAAACAAGCCCAACTCTCTCAGCCTTTCCTCATAGAGGAGATGCTCCAGTCCCTTTATCATCTTTGTAGCCTTCCCCTGGACTCTCTCTAGGAGTTCCTCATCTTTCTTGAACAGGGGAGCCCAGAACTGGACACAGTACTCCAGGTGGGGTCTCACCAGGGCAGAATAGAGGGGGAGGAGAACCTTAGTTTAGAAGTTTAGAAGTTGGAGTATTATTTTTCTATCATCAGGACAGACTATTAGGCACCTCCAGGGATGCCTGGTGGAGTAGTAAAAACTGAAATGGAGTCAATCTGTCTCTGGTATCAGTTTTGCCAAGGTCTAGCTGCGAGAGCTGCTAAAAACGTAACATCTAATCAAAACTTCAAATGTTTATAGTTTTATTTATTTTCAGACCCACTTATTTATTTTCTGCAATAGGTTCTCCTGAGGCGAGAGGAAACGCTGGCCTTTTGGATCAATTGGCTGTTTTGAAGTGGGTGCAGCAGAACATTGCTAGTTTTGGAGGAGACCCAAGCCAGGTTTCTTTAGGAGCTGACCGTGGTGGGGCCGATGTTACCAGCATTCACCTGCTCACAGAGGCAGTGGATATGGACCTCTTCAGGAGGGTGGTGTTGATGGTAAGTCCCATTCCTGCCGCTTCAACTTCACTGTGAAAGGATGTTGTTACAGACGTGAGGATGTTGCAGTGTGTGGGTGCTGGTTTTATTTCATCCATACCTTGGCAGCGCTAATAGGACTGTTATTGCTATAGTTATTTTTCATCTCACCTGTGACTGCTATCTCCAGGAGCTGGGTGCTTCACAAGGATATACAAGAGATGCACTTTGATGATTGATTTAGTCATAGTAAGAATCTGGTTTTCGTCACTGTGGTTTTTTGTGTATTATATAAATAGTCTTGTTTCATAACTTATAGGTACAACAGGTTAGTTTCCATTCCATAAATACGGTTGTTGATCAGCAGTTTTTAGACTCTAAAACTGATGAGCCAAACATCCGCATGTTTAAAGTATCCGATCTTTTTATCTGATCTCATGACAGATTTAATTTAAAAGAAAAAGCCAGTTTCAGAAAGAGAGTAAAAATCCGTTTACCCATGAGCTTTTTTGTTGTCAGCTTGGACCATTTTCACAGTCACCCCAAGCGATCCGCATTTTTACAGCCCCTCCTGTGTCAAATCTCAGGACTTTGAGATCAGCTTTGTCAATGTTGATACCACTGTTGATCTTTACAGCCTCAGATGAGAGTAGAGTGCTCTGAAATGAGGCTTAATCTTCAGTGGAGGTTCATCTATCCAGTAGAAATGGTAGCTGGATGACAAAATGATCTCTCTGCTAGCAATGTTGACTTGGGACAGTGAGCAGGGGAACAGAATTCTTGGTCCAGGAAATCTAGGGCCCAATTAAATGAAACCTTGCTTTGAAAATAATGACATCTCTATTCACTACTTGATTTTTCTTCAGTGTGCCCTTGTTCCAGGAAATGTAACTTGCCCTTTGCAGCCTCATGTCTCAATAAGATTATTTTAATTGCATCAGTCTAGTGGGGAAGGCAAGGGATGTTGCTGAAAATTGCTGTTCAGTAGTTGGGTTTTTGTGTCATTCTCAGATAATTCCTCATACAGTTCCTAGATTTTTACTCAGCTCTTGGCATGGCAGTTAATTTACTAGCGGGCCCAGAGTCCTTTTCCCTCAGGGTACAGTTTCATCCTACTCTTTCTCTGAAGTCATAAACCCTTTACTGACATGGCTCAGGGTGGGGCCCAGTGAAAGATGTGACAGGGTGCAGTGCAATTTTCCAGTTGAGCAACTGATGAAAGGGAAACGCGAGGACCTCTTTGCTTATCATTATTTCTGGAGTGTAGTTCCCCATTACATCTTTACTCTTACAAAATAGAGTTTGAACTCCTTCTTTCTCCTACAGTAGGTCATCGAATAATGGAAAACGGTGGCAAGTACAATGAGCAGGCAGGTGCCTCAATTCTTCCCACTAGTCTAGTTTGTGTGGCAACAATGTGCTTCCTGGGACTGTGCAGACCACTCTTTTGGCAAAAGCAAGATCTCCACTTAATTTGAAAGTAATGTAAATTATTTATCCTTACAGCATCGCAGTGGCTTTAGTTTTCTTGTGAAATACACTGATAAAATAAAAAGCAAGCAGTACTAGCAGGCTTAAAAATATATGTGGGTTTGGGTTTTGGTTTTTTTTGTGTGTAATAAAGTGAAGCAGAATGTAACTGTGAGTTTATTCAGATTTCTCACCTAGACCTCCTGTAAAGGGATGTGTCTTGTTTTTGTTCCAAGACACCAAAATCATTGCATGCGTTTAATTTTACTGTAAAAAAAAAAAAAGGAGTGCACACAGACTAAGAATCATGAAACTGAGAATATATACCAGAAATAGCTTTCCTGAGGGAAAATTCCATAAGCAATACAGCTTTTCTGCAAAAGTTAGTTTTGCGGTCCGTGTTTGGGGCTTTGTCATGCATAAAAAACTTAAACTGTTTCTTAGCATCCAGAGAGGTGTGATGTATGCAACTTTCTCTACAAGAAGACGTGCACCTGAAATAGCAAAATGGTTTTGAGTTTCCTGTGACTGCCCTACAACAGATTTTGTTTGGAACAGATGTGAAAAAAGATTGTACAAAATCAATGCAAAGCTTGTCACGGGGACTTTTCATACCTTTTTTCATCTTTCAGTAGTATGATTAGAAAAAAAAGTAGTCTCAGTGATTATGGTCTCATTTGAGATCATTTAAGAGCATTAACATAGCGTCTGACTTAATATTTTGATTAATTGATTTATTTACCAGTGCAATTTTGATGTAGAAGAGTAGATCAATGGTATGGCTTGCCTCCGTCTCTTGCAGGAGGCTGTGGAGGGCAGATATGTCAGGTGTCCCCTCCAGGCATTCCCTGCTGGGTGTCAGGAGGAGACCTCCCAGGCTGCCTCCATTCAGCTCAATGTAAGACACCAGCACCCTCCTGGCCATGGAAGCAGGTCAGCCAGTGGTGGAAAGAAAAGATTTATTGCCCTACTGAAAACTACGGTGATCAGGTGCAGGGCTGCCTGACAGACCATAAATATCCCTGATCCTATGATTAGCTACTCTTTAGATCCCCTTTCTTCCCTCTTCCCCCATCTCCTTTTTTTTCCCCTTTACCGGCCTCATTCCCTCTCAAACAAACCAACCTCCCACCTCTGATTACTTTTTCTCCATTGGGTCCCAGTTTTGCTACATCCCTACCCAAATTTGGTATTTCTGATATTGTTTCTTAGGTAATCTCAGATTTGTATAGAATCACCTTGGTGCTGTCGGCCCTTGCAAGATGGTGCTTCCCAAAAGGTCCCCCCAGTAGTCTTTCAGTTATTTGTGAGAAATGGCCAGACCTCACAGAATTTCCCTATAACTGTCAGTGAAATCCAGCCACCCCATATAGCACAATTCATAAGTTTTTGTCACCTTCTCATGTCATTACTATGAAGGTGACTGAGTGCTGGCACATGTCACCCAGGGGAGTTGTGGAGTCTCCACCCCTGGAGATATTCAAAAGCCATCTAGATGTGGTCTTGGACAACCAGCTCTAGGTGGCCCTGCTTCAGCAGGGGGTTTGCACCAGGTGACCTCCAGAGGTTCCTTCCAACCTGGTCTGTGATTAGGTGAACCTGTTATCATCAGAACATGTCTGATCGCCTTCCTACAGAGCATGTTGCAAGTGCTGCCCAGTTACATGGGCTTTTGGATTCTTTTGTCGCGTTCCATCAAAGATGCCTTCTAGCAGTGACATTGCAAGACTGGGTGTTTGTACTAGTTGCATGCTAGGTTCTCCATTTTCTAAAAGCAATACAAAGTAACAATTGGATATTATTTTAATGAATAAATACAAGTCATGATTTAAAAATCTGTAATGCTCCCCATATACATTTCACTAGATAAAATGCAGTCACCATAACATATTAATAATCAGTAACAGTAATGAGATGATACAAACACCTGGAGTTCCTGAGTTCATTTTGCTTTGTGGTGTTCAATGTTTACCAGCCAAATTACATTCATACTTTAAGTTCTGAAATATGTTTAAATAGGCTGTGAACTAATTTGATCTCTGAATCTCTCTTGCTAGTGCAAATGATCTGTTACAAGATCTAAAGAGCACACAGATTTGTGCTAAGAGGTATTTACAGAGGAAATTATATATATACACACATACATTTTTATATATATATAAAACCCCAGTTCCCTCTCTCCAAACCTTCATTACTCAGATCTGTGCAAAAAGGTATGACACAATATTAGAATGAAAATATCTTGGCTCGAGAACATAGTTTGCAGCATTTTATACCCCCAGATGTGAGTGACAACTTGATTTAGAATGCAATCACGTCAGGTTCAAAGGACCATGCTAGCTGCTCCTTTATCACTTAGCAAAGGGTACATATATATAGAAAAATTCTCTAATTCTTCAAATTTCAGATAACCCAGTTACAAATCTTTAAGCAGTTTGATGAAATGTGTCACTACTATTTGACATAACTCTCTTCAGAAAACTCTTTAGTATCCACTGTTGCTGATTTACTCTCTTAGTTTAATTATTAAAAAAGCTGCTATTAATATAAATATTATACATAAATATGGGAGTGCCTTCAGGACACGAGGTTAAAATCTGGTCCTCCACACTTAAAAGGTCACACCTTTGCAAGCCTACCTTTGCAGTTAAGCATGGTATTACCACATTTTACTTTTCACTTAAAACCCCATTTTTTCTCTATTGTGTATCTGCTAGACTGTGAGCAGCTGTGTTATGCTTTTGGATATGCCTGTACTCTCAGCTCAGGGCTAAGCAGGAGTTGCTTTTCTCCGTGAGTTGAGCCTGTTCTTAATTTTTTGACCACTTTGTGACACTGCAGGCCACTGCCAGCAGTTGATTTAAATGCCACTTGGAAAGTCAATGATTTTAATTTTTCCCCTTAAAAGGTAAAAATGACAGAAGTATGGTGTCAATATAATCTTGGATGCTGGATGTTAGATACTTTCTTGGGGTTACTGATGACTTTCTGACCCATTGTCAATGACGATGGATGATTCGGTATGGAAAAGGAAAAGCCTCCTTTTCTCAAAGTAGATCGGTTCTGTCAAGATGGTTTTCAGCCTTGTGGAGAATACCAGAGTAAGACTTAATTTAAGTTCTTGAGCTGTAGTTAGTCCTTCCCTACAAAATCACCTTTTTACAATGGTGGGCAGCACCCTTGCTGAAGAGTCATCTGCCTCACTTGGCTCTTGACTTAGAGTCTATCTCAGTTTATCTTGTGAGTAGGTTCTAATTTCAGGTGCCCTGGGGACATTTCCAGCATATGGCTGAGATAGCACCATTAAGAAGGTCTCTGATTAACATTCAGAAGAGGAAATGCAGAAGCATTGCCAGTGTTTGATCATCAGCTGGTGTGCTCATATCTCTCATCTGTCGAAGGACTGCAGGACCACAGGATGCTCTGGGTTTTCTTCTAACCCCTCAGTTGTATTTTTTTTCCCCTGTTTGTCTTGCATTTAGTCTTCATAGTATGTAGGTGGCAAGTGAAGGGTACTCTTACGTTTGCTCCCTGTGTATATAAGAGATTGGGCTTTCTTCTTTCTGGCACTCGCAAATGAAGCCTCGTTATCTCCTGTTAGGGAGAGGTAGGAAGCGATACTTTCCCTCAGGCCATAGCTGAGACAAGAGTCATCCATTGCTGCCAGGGTGCTTTCAGTATCTTCAGTCACCTCCAGCCTTTAAAAGAACAAAATTTTGTTACTGTTTCAGCAACTTTAACCAGGCCTATTAGTATAATATTGACAGTTGTTAAACCAAATTATGTTAATTTTGTTGTATAAAAAATTTCCCGTCTCATACATCACCAAACATTTCTGTCACTTAGTGATTTTCCGAAACAATCAGTACAACAATAGTATCTAAATATTTTTTGGCATCTGAAAAGGAAATAACATCTATATACTTTATCTCTTTCTTCTTAATCTGTAGGAAAAATGGCCTCGATACTGCACAAAATTTTCTTGCATTTGTAAGCAAATGAATATGCTTTGTGAAGGAAGGGTAGTGGAGGGAAATTTACACTTCAAAAATAGGAGGTGCTTTTGTTTCTGAAGGTGGTTGTTTCACCAGCTTCTGAAACCTGACCTACTTTCTCTAGTTGCAGTCGTGATATTAGAAATCTCATGAACCTTGAGTTGGGCTGTGTACTGAGAGAGACACAGCAGGAAAGATTTACGCTGGGATAACGTGTTCATTGCACTTTTGCTGCCTCATGGGTGGCCACCACCCGTGAACAAGGAGGAGCCATTTCTGACTGTTGGGGCTCACATGTAAGCCACTGCACATTAGTGTGCCATTGCTGGTGGATCTGACTAGGCTTCATAGCCTGGCTTTTACTCCTGCTCCCTTGGTGGAGAGGACTCATGAGTCCCAAAGGGACTGCATATGCAGCCTGACTCTTAGCTGGATGGCAGAAATGATTGATTGTTGACTATACTTTCTTTTGAAGTTAGACCAAGATTATCACTTAGAGAGATGGACATCTAGTTTTGATGGGTTAACCTGCTGTCAGCAGCTTTGAAGACTGTCTAATCTTTAAAACTGGTCTCAGGAGAAGGAAATGGCTGTTTCTTCTGTGTTGTAAGTACAAGTATCTAAGCCTGGAAAAAAGAACTTGTTGTTTCTGGCAGCCCGTGTTGTATGTGGTACCTGTGAATATTTCTCCAGTTGAAGTTTTTATTCCGCATCACCACAGGAGGAACTTGATTCGTTATGCTGCTGTTGTTAGTGCACTGGGTGAGACAAGGTGTTGTAAGGACACAGCAGAGGCCATCAGCAACTTCTGAACAGGGAAATGAATACACAGACAGTTAATTTTTGCTCACTGTTATTTTCACTGTTTTTCTTCCCTGGTCTATGCTCAAATAAGCAGTATTGGACTCAGTAGCAGGAGTCAATAAATTGTGTATTCTCAGCCAGGACACTGTAACACAGGCTTAACTTTTTCCTTTCCTCATATCTTTGCCTTTTAATTTATCATGGGGTGTATTTCCCACAGTACAAGTGAGGAACTGAGACACAGAAAAATAGTGACTTGCCCAAAGTCTAGGAGGAAGTTTGTGACAGAGCAGGGACTTAAACCCATGTTTCCTGAGTCCTCAGTGAGTTCTGCTTTTGCATCCTATCGTCTCAGCCATGCAAACAGAGTGTAAAATTGATGCAAGATGCAACCACTCAGGCTGTGCAGCTAATCTGCTGCGGAACATGGCTATGGAATGAATGGAGGTTCACATGTTCCTTTCATCTATGTTTCTTCTCTCTCTTCTCTTCTCCTTGCTCCGCTAGGAACATTGCGTAGGGTCTTCTGTCCAAGTAGAGTACATAGTGGCTGGACACTAGTGTTTGACATCTCTGAGCCTTATTTTAGGGTGAGATTCTATATCGTCCCATGGTGGGGGAAGGAGGAGAGCTAAATCTCACTACATCTCCTCTTACACCTATAACTCAAGTTAAAATGTTAATTGTTATGAATTTTGGGGTCCTGTTGTCCGTCATGTGTTCCCATCCGCCCCCCCCCCATCCCTGAATTTTAGGCTTCGATTGTTTGCCTCTTTCTAAAAGGAGAAAGGTATCAGCTAAATAAAATGTAAAAAAAAGAAAAAAAAATCTGTCCAAATTCTCACTCCTCTGTTTATATCATTGGACTTGCAAGTTTCTTTTGCATGTTTTGTATGTGAATATGGCTTTTCTCCCCACTTTATCTGAGTACTCTTTGGCCAACACACTTTTTCATTTGCCTATAAAATATACAGATATGGTAGCTTTACACTTTCAAAATTATAGAGTACCCACTGCTGCTTAAAGCACAAGACCTATTGTTCTCTTGTAACTTTTGTGCAATTAACTTACTGCAATCTTCCTTCCTCATTCCATAATATTCTTGTTTTAATGCATGGTAACTGCAGCCACTTAATTTTGTTTGCCAGGTTCTCTCTCTGACACAGGTTAAATTACCATAAATCTGGAAAACTATCATTGAAACAGCTGTTATTCACTGGACTGTTATTAGTAGAAATGACAGCTGAATCTAGATTTAAGCTAACAGCTTGAGCCTCTTGAGAGAACTCCTGCTGATAAAATCCAGCCATACTCTTCTAAAGTAGTAGGGAAGGAACTAACAATGTTTCTGAGAATTTTCTGCTGCAGATGAGGTTGTGTGTTGTAATGGTTCCTAAGAAAAATGCGATTGCAGAACGTGGTCCTGCATATCCTGATGCTATCTGTCTGTCTACATGGTAAATAAATAAATGGCAGACATGTCCATTCTGGTAAAAAAAGTGAGCCAGGAGCTGAACTCTGGCCCCGGGACCCAGAACCATGACATGCATCTGTTCAGTTTAACATTTTTGTACACCCAAATTTTGACTTCAGCTGTGCTCTGATTGGGGCTGGGCATCCCTGGCCTGTGCTAACCTCCAAACTGTATTTGAAAGTTGTCTAGGGAAGTGCTAGATAGTGTTTTTTGGACCAAATACCATAAGGGACAGCTCTGTTGAGGTGGCCATACAATACCATATACCAATATGGGCAAAGCCTCTCTATCTGTATTTAGCTGAGTTCTTGGTTCATTTCAGTTGTACTGTTAAGGGTAGCATATTTGTATTTAGGATCAAAAATAAAGTAAAAGATATAAACCAAAAGTTTTTCCATTACTTGTTCTGTGGCAGTAGTTGCAAGTCTCAGACTTAGGCAAAACTTCTTGTTCTGGACCTTTGATAGATAGTTTTACAGTTGCCAGTGGAAAATATGTTTACTCTGCACGTTTTTTTACCTGAGTAGTGATTCACAAGGTCTTCAAGGCACTGAAAGGTTTGCCGTGGGGAGATGTAATACCAGTTATTTGGAAGGCGGAAGATCCTGTAATGTTTCACTTGCCTGTGCCGCACTGACAAGGAATAGAACCCTGGAGAAAGAGGAAATCTAATTACACCAAATCTAATTACTTCTGGGTTGACAGCAGTGACCACAACCACAATATCTGTAAGATGTGGTGCCATAATCCAAAAGGTCCCAGAATGATCTGAAATAAACTGAGTGGCCATCCTAATTTCTATTTATATAGCATGTTTTACATAAACAAAGGGAATAAAGGGCCCTACAGCAGGGCATGAGATTTAGATTGAATTTAAATTCTGGTGTGTTTTTCCTTTATTTTTGCTGGTATGGGATTTTTTTGAAACAAGCCTTTACAGAAGTCGTTTGCCACCTTCTGCAGAAGGGGACCAGACTCGTGTGCTGGTATGCTGATTTAGTCAGCTCCCAGTAATGCAGTAGCTGATACCTGATAATGCAGTCCTGGCAGGAGATGACAACTTGGATTTTCCTGCTTCTTTGTTTAAAAATATCGTGCAGTGTTTAGTTGGTAAGGACTGAATGTTGATCCTAAATTTCTTTGAATTTAGTATAGTTGTTATGAAAGTAATTGACTTGCGGTATGCAAGAGGTCAGCGTAGATGATTTATTATTTCCTTCTAACTGTAGTATCATGATATTAGGATGTATTCTGGTGCTTCAGAAAAAGGGAAGATATCACGTTGCACAATGGGAGAAGTATTCCCATTGAAGAGAATAAAAGTATAAAGTGTGCACAGTACGATTCTCATGTAGGAACAGAATTGCTATGAAAGAAAATAAAATTGAAGGCATGATATTTTTTAAAGGTAAATAAAAGAATGACCTGTTTATATAGGAAATGCACTTATCGGCCACCCCCGCTGCTTAGTGTGTATTTTATAGCTTCTTCAGGCAATCTTTTCTGGACCAAGGCAAAGCTGTGACTTTTTCTCCATTTGAAAAGTCCCACTGCCTAAATAGCTTTGCATGCGACCAAGGTAAATAATAGTGTTTAAACAACGGTGTCTTGTTTGTGCTGATGCCTGTGGAACTTTCCATGGCCATCACTAACCCTGTTTCCAGCACCTCTCATAACACAGGTGACTGGTGAAGACGGGCATGATGCAGTGGGTGCCTTTCCCTTCCCATTACATACATTTTGTGGTTTTGGACTGATCCATGTGAAGCAGGACAGGGAGTGAATTAAATAACTGTAAAACTGTTAATGCCTCAGATCAAGGGGGAAAAAAACCCATAGTTTCTCACCTTTCCTAGTCTCACTCTCTCTGATCATGAAGGAGCCGACCTTGGTGTTGGGTAGCTGTAGAAGTTCCTCTGCTTTTTCTCTTCCCAACCCTTCAAATAACCAGCTGTGAAGCAGGAAAAAAAAAAAAATCTGAAATTTGGACACCAGTGAAACAGAGAGCAGCATGTACCCCCGAAAGTGCAGCATTAGCCAGGAAAAGTGACTGCAAAAATAACACTGTGGCTTTCTGTAGTTATTCTCTCAACTATGTCCAGGCATGTTTCCCTGGTTTATGGAGAAAATCTTGCTCTCTTTGAGTTCCTTTAACTTCTGTGAGACTAAGAGAAGAGTGAGTAAGGCTCGTACTTATTAGGGAAAACAAAACCTTTCAAGCTGCCTTGATCTGAGTTGTTGGCGACACATCCATGTGGCATATTGATGGCATATCTGTGGCGTTAGTTAAATCCCTCTTTTTCATTTAAAACACTTTTGTTAACCTGAAATTGCATTTTATTGGTTCATTAATAACCCAAAATAAAATACAATTATTCTGTTTGTGCTAGGGAACAGTCCAGCCATTTAAGTTAATTGGTTTTGTGGATAAGAGAAAGTGGATTTAGTCCTACTGAGTTGCACCATAGCTTGGTGCACTGATGTATTTTGCCACAGCCAGTGTCTCACCACATAACTGAGCTTGCTCGGCTGGTGTAGAAGTTACTGGCACTTTATTTTAAAGTTGTTCTTGTGTGTTTGATCCAGTCTACTATTATCAAAATGGTCTTGGGGAAGCTTCAGGCAGTAGCTTCCATTGCCATACTGTGCCCTGTCTTTGGGAAAGCATCTCTATTTCAGGAGGATTTAAAAGCATATTAAAATTTAAGACCTTGCATAAATCGCAGTGAAGTTCACAGTTCATATGCTTAAAATTAAACAGGTATTAAAACTTTTGCCAGAAAAGTTTTAAGTGTGTGCTTTAATGTTTTCTTCCTGACTGGTGTCTAGGGCAACAAGAAACCTCTGAACCTTCCTTAGCTCTTCTAGTGTGAGAGCTTACATTCTTGAATGACTTATTAGTCTTTCTATTTGTTCTTTTTGGTCTGTTTTTCGTGAACACCTCTCACTTAAATTTTACTCTTTGTAAATATTAAAAACCCTTTCCAAATAGGGTCTCTTTATGAATCTCTTAAAATTACAGATCAGTCCACATAACAGAAGTATTTTAAATATCTTATATGGCATGTGAGGGTTTTTTGACCCTTTCCAGCATTTAAAGCCAGTATTTTCCTTTTCATATAGTCTAAACTTAGATGTGGATTTGATGTTCTCAGATGTCAAAGGAACTGCTTTAGACCGTCAATAAATAAAATTTTTGTCTGTCTAGTCATTATTGGCATGGTTTTGATTATGACACCAAATAACTAATCTAATATGCAGAAATGTAGTTTTGGAAGGCTATAGGAAATGCATTTACTTACCCGTGGTAAACCTTTGCTACATATTTTCCTGGAATATAGTTTTCTCGACCTGTTGTAAGGGAATGGACTCTCCACCAGCCTCCTTCACTGTGTGAAAGCAAGAGAAGGGATATTTTCAGATGTACTTTCAGAGCTTGTCCTCGTTTTAGAAATTAGTTAAGACACACAGATTAGCTTGTACCCTCCTGTCTGTGTTCCTGAATCTACGTATTCAGAAAGGGACCCAAGTTTGTTTCATTTAGACTAGTTCCATTTTTAAACCTACATCAGGATTAAATTTGGACACAGAAATAAGCTACATTTGTTCCATCTAAATTACGTAAGTAATAAAATATTTTTCTGTAGTTAAAAGAAGAAGGGTAAATACTCAGTGGTTAAATCATGCTGTGCTCTGCCTTCCCACAGCTAAACTTGTACTGGTATCCAAGATATTCAACCTATGGCTCAGTGTGCTGTGTCTGGGCAGCCCTGTAGTTACTCCTGTAACATCAGGGTGGAGATACTCAGCAAACAGACCTGTCTGCCTGGGAACAGGTTTTCAGTCTAACAGAACCTGGTTCATGGTTTGCCCTTTTCCTTTTTTTCAGTGAGTTGCTGAGCAGACTCCAATAAAAAAGACCTCGTAGCTGAAACTACGTGATTAGACCTATGGTTTTTTTCATTGATATATCTTAGGTTCTTGCTGTGATACTGAGTGCTGGCTTTGGCTTTTGAATCCCTTAGGAAGGGCAGGGTAACAAGAACTTTCACAGGGTTGCTGTGAAGCTTTAGTGATTAGTGCAAAGATGCTGATGATTGATGGGTTCTCTCCACCTTTTCTTTTAAGAGTTTCAATCCAAATAATAGTGCATCTTGTGTTTGAATGTTGTTTTTGTGGACGTTCATATAAATGCTCCCAGATAATGCCCGGACTGCAGACCAGAGTCTCAGTCTATGTCAAACCAGCTGGTGTTGAAAACACTTAGGTTAAACCTCCTGAGTTATAGCTGCTGGGGCCATGGTCAAGAATGTATATGCTGAGGGAAGAAGGGAAATGTCTACTGCTCAGAGCTGGGAATTCCAGGGCCACACGGGTTTTGTTTGTGGGTTTCCAGCTGACATAAATTATCCACAAGAAATTTAGGTTATTTTGATATTTTTTTCCTCGCAACTCTCCCAGACAGAATCAAGAATTTCAATAACAAAAACCCCAGGAGACTCAGTGTCTCCCTCCCTCCCAATTGCAATATTACTAACCCTGAAGAATCCCTGTGATGATTAAAAGCCCCAAAGCAGCACATCTCTCCTGGGCCAGGAGCCACAGAAATTATGTAGATTGGGGGGATCACTGGAGGACATCTGGTTTGACCACTGCAGCTAAATGCAGTTGTTCATCTGGTGATGAAAGGTGCTTGACAAGTGTGAAGAGTGAGGAACGGTGCCAGTGGTACTTATCTAATCCTGCTGACCCAGAGCAGTCACAGATATCTGTGAGGAGTTGTGTTGTATATGGGGGTTCCATAATACCCTGTTCCTGGCAGGATTGGTGGGGCTGATTGCTGCTACATATAATTGCTTCGGTAGAAGGCTGAAAAATTGCCATTGTAAAAGCAGTACGTGCTGCCTGCTCCTGCTGGCTTCTCCGTGGTGACTCCTCATCACTCGTGCTCTCGTCGTGCCTGCCATGCTGCTTTTCCCTTCCACTGCATTTTGCTTCTTTGAACACCTTGAGAAAAGACTATACCTAGAGCTTATGTGCAGCAAGAGTCTGCAGATGAACAGTTCCTATTTAACATCAGCATATAACCCAGCAGGGAAGAACAGGTCCTTCATTAGGACACTATGCTTTGTGTAGAGCATTGGAGTGTCTTATCTTCTGGGAACAAGCTGATCCAAAACAGGAAGAGGAAAGTTCCCATCAAGGCTTGCCTTGGCTCTTATTTACTATTAGGAGAAGTTCTTGATCACTGTACAACAGCTAAACATGATGAAAACTGCTGCTAGAGGAGCCTAGTTCTTTTAGAAGTAGTTCTTTTAGAAGTCCAGCAGATCATACTGTGCAGCACACGTACGCATACAATATGCCACACATCTAATTCCCATTGATCCAGGCCTATATTGTTATGTGGTGGTGTGAGGGCTCATAGCTGATGAAAGCTGGGAGTGAGGCTTTAACTTGGAATTTCCAAGCTAAAGCAGTTGTTGTACCATGTCGTGTATGCAGCAAGATTTAAACAGCCAGAAGTTACAAAAGAAAAATTCCCCTGGTTTAGGGAAGGTCTCCAACAGCAGAAAATTAATCTAGTGGTATTTTCTGAGTCTTCTGACCTCTAGATTCAGGGAAGCAGGGAAAGCACTTTGTCAGCAGAACATAACTGCAGCCATTCTGGGTCACACCAAAGGTCCACGTGGCTCCATATCTTGTTGCTGACAGAGGCCATTGTAGGTCACAGTGGCCTGAAGAATAGTCTGAGAATTCACCAGTTGTTTGTGGTACTTCCCTTGAATACTTCTGTCCTCCAAACATTTGATGTTCTGACTTCCTCAGGTAGAGAAATTTTGTTATGAATTTAGAAATCCTCAGAGGATTTCTCTGCTATGAACGTGTCTGGTCTCCCCTTGAATCCAACTGCTGCACCAGCTGCAAAAATTAAATCTTTCTTTTCTGTTTAAGCAGTGCAAACAGTAGCTGTGGGGCTGAGTAATTGCTAAGAGGTCACTGTGTGCTGATACGAGGTGTGCATAAAAGAATAGCAGGGCTGCTGTTTTCCATTTTTCAAGAAGTGTGCTCACTCTTGCACGTGGAATTATTTGCACTGTATTTAAGGTCAGTCTGAACTAGTGCTCTTAAGCCTACCACCTTCTGGGGGTCAAATATTTTTAAGTGGAACTGGCTGGAAAATCTTTGACCTTTTTTTTTCCCCCAGTAAGAAAAGGCAGAATCAATTTTAAAAGTTAAGGAAAAAAAAAAACCCTCTATTTTTTATTTTATTTTTGTTAGAGTTGCCTTAAATCTAGGGTGAAATTCTAAGACCTAATCATAAAGGAGTTGTTTAAATAAGGGTGAGAGAGAAAATGAGACACACACTTGACACAGAGAAATTCAGACTGATTTTCCTTTTCTATGTGATTCAAACTGTTTTGGCTCTTACTCTGTTTTCCACTGACATGGGGGGAATACTTTCTCAAAATCATTTTTCAAAGCAGAATTCTGTTTTGAGTCCTACTTTGAGCCTGAATCCAGCTTCAAAACCATGTCAGGGGAATCCAAGGTTCAAAGAACAGTCTGAAATCCCAAACCCTTAAGCTATAGAGAAATTTGCACCATGGCTAAGCATCCTTCCTTGCGAATTCTGAACTCAGTTCATTTTGCTGAACTGCATCCAGTTTGAACCAGGTGCATAAAACAGAGCTTTGCATCAATTGTAACAAAATCTAATTTAACAAATACGGATCGACTTACTCTGATAGCACACGTAGTTTTTCCCCTACGTGAAATATAGGTTGGCTTATGTCTGCTGAAGGATAGTCATAGAGGACAGCAAGGAAATCACTCTCCTGACCTGTTAAAGAAGAAAGAAAATGTCACTCAAAACCAAGATAGAGTTCTGAAGCAGAAATGGATCTTTCATTATGTATGTTACATTTTACATAGTAGGTCAAATGGGAAAATAACCTCACTCCGAAATGTCACTTGGTAAGCCTGTAACTTTATAGGAAGAATGTGAAGATATTAGAAATGAAAAAAGTCATTTGGTTAATGGTAAGCAACTAAATTTAGACCACTTCTTCTAGTAATTACCATATTCTAAAGGACATATTCAGTTTGAAACTAACAAAATTAGTAAGTATTTATAGTATTAGGAAGTAACCCCGTTTGATTAATGCCACTGTCTCTAAATGCCTCTAGCTACAATTTTGAGCCAAGCTGATGCGTTGCATTTAAGGAAAGGAAGATGGATGTTGAATTATTCCATCATTTAACACCGCTGATATTTTTCAAAGGTATGAAATTAGTTTAGATCAAGGGCAATGAGAGTGTGCCCATTATTGCCCATTTCCCACCACTTTTTAAAATTAGCCAGAGCACTTTGTTCTCCCCCCGTGTGTGGAAAACTATACTAGAGGTAGCACATGATGCCCTTATCTTCAATTAAAGAAGAAAGGCCATGAGTGTTTATAATTAAATCCTTGTACAACTGCATTTTGCAGAACTGAGGTCAGTAAAGAGATAAGAAGACCTTTTACATCAGTTGGGATGACTCTGGGCCTTGCAGCACTGTGTAGGACATGTTCTGAGTCTCCTGGGTTTCCGAAGGATGGAGGCACTTTGCACAAGACTGGGACTATAAAACATTCAACAGCTCCTCATCTGGCTGGAATCTGTGGTGCCCAATTAAATGCTGACAGGTGGGAGATTCAGAAATGTGTCATGCTGGGTGTTTTGAGCTCTTTGGCAGAAGTCTTGGCAAGAGGGATCATAGAATCATAGAATCATAGAATGTTTTGGGTTGGAAGGGACCCCTAGAGGTCATCTAGTCCAACCCCCCTGCAGTGAGCAGGGACACCACTAACTAGATCAGGTTGCTCAGAGCCTCGTCCAACCTGGTCTTGAATATTTCCAGGGATGGGACCTCTGCCTACATTTCTCCTGGAAGTGGGTCCCTTCCCTCTGCACATCGCCGTACCCTCCACCAGCACATGGGGAGACAAAGCTTTCCCTCTGCCTCCAGCAGGATCAGTGCCCTGTTCCTTAGTAATACCATCTAGCAGTGTGTTTGCAGGGGTGGTTTGATCTCCATACTTGCCCACTCTGTGCAGCTCAACATGTGCAAAAATGGGAATGAATTCAGAGGAGGAGAGAGAGAAATTACCCAGAGAGATAGACACACTTCTTGTTGGATCTATATTAAATGAGAAAATCTCTCAACGTGTCTTAAAGGAAGACAGGTTTTTTAGGGAAACCTAGAAAAAGCATCCTGAATGAATGCTGAGACTGGCTCTGTGTTTTCAGCCTCTGTGTCTTACAAATAACTCACAGTGATAATGACGAAAGGCTGAAAGAAACACGTAAGTCTGCAGAAAAGAAGTATTTTCAAGAGGAGACATTTTACACTTGTTATCCTCACAGCAGTGATAATGAGAGTATACATGTTAAGGAAAATATTCCACAGCTTTGGTTTAAAGGAAATAAAAAGTAGTGTTTTCTCAGTTGATTTTGAGTAGCTGTTTGCTGTTATGTTATAGGGACTTATGTTATGCAAAGTAGTGGGTCATTTTACCTTAATAATCAAACTGACTGTAAGCATTTTTAGTCTTGCTAGCCTTTGCCCATTGAAGTAGCCCCACGATACAGTTAGTGAGCATCCTTACGGATGCATAGATATGTCGAGTCTGGAATAGATGTTGATTAGTTTGACAGTGTGTTTAGTATTACTATTGCCATGGTTTTCTTAGTTGATTAACGTCACTGACTTAAACAGGACTAGTCCAGTACCTTTGTATTAATCAGCCAACTGCTGTGATTAGTCTACTGTAACTTATTCTACAATTAGTTCAACGATACTGAAGAAATTCTGTGCTAAGCATGCCTTTGATTGCTTCCCTCTTCTGCACTAAAAATTAAGTGACATCACCTTTGTCTATGAAACTGCTCAGTACCTGAGGCTAACAAGACCTAGGTGTTGGTGCTGAGTCTTTTTCAGCAAAGCAAAATCTTTACCCGGGACTACAGGAAATAAATGCCAGAAGGTACTTCGTAAGAGCTGCAGAATGAGGATAAAGCGCCGTAGCCTAATTTCTCCTTGCAGATTGTTAGACAGCAGTTCTACAAGGAATGTATTTTTTTTTTAGCTTAACGACAATGCCTTTAGCAATATTTTTTTTTAAACTTATGCTGTTTCATTTATAAATATTTTTTTTCCACACAGAAAGGGTGGAAAACAAGTGCTTTTCTGCTCTCCTTCCTTGCGTACCGGTGGTTTGCATTTCGTTACGCACTGCGGGGTACGTGACTTTTTCTCTCTTCTAGCAAGATCTGTGTTACTTTGCTTACACTTTCATCTTTATGTTCGTTTTTGTTTCAATTTTGCACGTTAATTTGTAGTTCTGAAAAGGAAGGAATTAATCATAGTGTTGGCTGCCACATCCATGCAAACATTACCTCTTAAACTACATGTACTTATATTAGAATGAAAGTAAAGGGGGGTTGTACTACCCAAAGCTTTTCAACCCTCCTACTCCACAAACAAGACTTCTTTTTAATTGGTATTTAAATCAAACCTCACTGGGTTTTTTGGTCATGTGAAATACCCCACCGCACTCTACAACTTTTCACAGAACCCATACTAGCTCCTTTCAAACACAAAAGCCTCGAAACAGGGACTGAACAAATTACACTGTTTCTCCACACCTGAATTTCACAGTGATCTAATAGATTTGATCTGTTGAGCTCCCCACACTTTTAAGCTGTAAAAGAAAAAAGATTTGCCAGAGTTTTTCTAACACAACCTCTCCTCCGCAGGGCGAGTGTAGGTTACATGTGAAATGGAACAACTCAAAAGTTAGAGTGGAAAGATCGAAGCACAGTCATTTCCACTAAATCAGGTGTTAATTCTGTTTTTTTTTTTTTTTTTTTTTTTTTTAGGAGTAGGAAATTAATATGAAATACATGCTAGTTTTAGATGTCTGCATCCCTGGGTGTCTTGCAAAGTGCGAGACTGAATATTGCATGCTTCAAATTATTCCTTGTGAAGGGACTATGAAGCACTATTAGAGAGAAGGGAGAGAAAAGGCAGAGCATCCAGATCCAGCTCATTGCCCCCCAAAAACATTGTGCTGTGCACGAGTGTGGTCCCTGTCTGGAGTGGGAATGAGCTGCTCGGAGCTCAGCGTTCTGCATCATCCCAGCTTTACCATCCAGCCAAAGTATGATGCTCTATGGCATGGTGTGTACCAGAGAGAGTAAAGGAGGGCACTCGTGTGTGTCTGGGAGGCTGTCTGTGCAGCAGCCGTAAGGTGTGGCTGCAGAGTCACACTGGCGTACCCAAATTAGATCTAAACCAGCCAACTTGGGAACTGAGAGTTATGCAGGTGCACCTCGATAAGGATTAACCCTTGATTCAGGGTCCCAAGGGAGGAAAGAGGAGGGGGTGGGCTCACAACCCCTGATGATCCCTTGCTGCTGTAGCTACTCTGTTATCAGTACCTAGGTTATGCCCGGGATGCCCATACAGTGTGCTTTCAGATGGAGTGCAGTCATATTTGGAGTCCAAATGCCTCCTTGGGAGATGCAGCTTATGCACTGTTCCCTTTCTTAGCACCAAGACTGATGCACCAGAGGTGAGGAAAGCACAAGGTTTTGCTTTTGGTGCAGCTCTCAGCAGCATGAGGGGCTTATAGAGGTCTGACGAACACACTTAAGTCTGCAGGCTCCAATTATCTGTTTTATTCCCCCTTCTTGTTGGGTATTCTTTCCTTTCTTTCTTTCCCTTCCATTTCAGTCCTTCATCTTATTCAGTCCCACTGAAATGAGACAGTGTAAAACTTGCTTTTCCTAATAACTATTTGGACTGTTGTAAGGCCATGGATTGGATCCTCCACCTCACTTAAAGGTGGCTGTTCCTGGCCTGGGGGAAATCTTCTATGTTTGGTGATGCGATCTGGAGTTTGATCTTCTCAGGAAGACAAATGGATACAAACTCAATGGATTAACCCAAATGTATGCTTTTAGTACCAACTTCCTTTTCAAAAGTCTGTTTTCACAGGATTTGGATGATAGTACCGACGTTTGTATTTCCAACTTCAATCAGCAACATCTAAGCCATTATGAAAGATGCTGGTCTGATCCAGACTAAAAGTTAGATCCAAAGAGCTGTGCAGGCTGTTCAATCATAGAATAGTTTGGGTTGGAAGGGACTTTTTTAAAAGTCACCTAGTCCAAACTCCCCGGCAATGAGCAGGGACATCTTCAACTCGATCAGGTTGCTCAGAGCCCCATCCAACATGACCTTGAAAGTTTCCTGTGATGGGGCGTCTACCACATCTCTAAGCAACCGGTTCCAGTGTTTCACCACCCTCATCGCAAAAAATTTCTTCCTTATATCTAGTCTGAATCTACCCTCTTCTAGTTTAAAACCATTGCCCCTTGTCCTTTGCAACAGGCCCTGCTAAAAATTCTGTCCCCGTCTTTCTTATAAGCCCCCTTTTAAGTACTGAAAGGCTGCAATCAGGTCTCCCCAGAGCCTTCTCTTCTCCAGGTTGAACCACCCCAACTCTCTCAGCCTGTCCTTATAGGAGAGGTGCTCCATCGCTCATTCTGATCATTTTTTGTGGCCAAAAGCTGCCTTTGGGGGCTTAGAAATAGGTATCCAGTCCAATTTCAGCTGTATGAGTGTCTGAGACATCCCTACAGACTTGGCCGATGCCACTGCAGCTATGGGAGACTTGTTCCCTCCCCAGGTGGCAGCAGCAGGTCAGGCAGAATCTGACAAATCACCTTTCTAGATGTGCTAGACGTGTAGGACAGGGCAAGTAGATCTAGCCCTGAATTCATAAATGGGTAATTTCCCCTTGCAATCGCTGTGCTATCAACGTTTGCTGAGTTATCTTTTAGGGGTATGTTCTATTTATGTCACTAGAAGGGATGCAGTTGGCTTTAGCCCTGCTAAATCCTGACTTGTAAGATGTGCAGGCACAATACAAACTTGGACGCAGCCATGGCAGTGACCCCTCACTCTCCTCCTCATCAGCAAGGTCCTGTTCTGAGTGCGTGCATGTCTCTGTTTTGGTGATTATGGTATTCATAACAGCAGTTGTTGGGAATATCAACATCAGGCACTCTTCTTCACACGCACAAAAATTGTCAGTTCATGTTATGGGCCTCTGAGTGGCCATTAACAGTATTTGGTCTCTGCTTTATCAGGTCCTAGGGCTACATGGCTGCCTGTATCAGCTAGTTCTCGACCATGCTAAAAGCAGGGCTGGGTTTCCTTCCAGCACTAATGAAACCAGGCTGATTCCCTATCCTTATTATAATGAGCAGCACAACTGGATCATCTTTCTTGCAAAACCCAAAAATTTTGATTAATGCCTTCCCCCTCTAAAAAAAAAAAACAACCCAAAACCAAACCCAAAAACCAGACCCCAAACCAAAAAAACCCAAACCTGTTTTCTCTTCCTCACCTTTGGGGAGTGATTTATTGCAGCTCTTGTACCAGCTGCCTGTCATATTGCAGCACGAGAGCTGAGGCTGTGCTGACTCTCCATCTCCTTACTTGCAGTTTGGGAGTAGCAGGTAACCGAATCCCTCTTGCTTTCCCCCTCATATGCCTGACCTCTACCAGCCTACTGGGGGGGCTTCGCAATGTGATTTTTTTCACGTGTGGATGCACAGGGCAGATGTGTTAGATCCCTCCCCGGCAGCTTGGCCTGTGAAATGTGTATTTCTGTATAACCTTTATTGATAAATCTGGTGACAAGTTGGCTACGTGTTACTTCTAATGCAAATGTCTAACAGTGGACTTCAGGTTCAGCGTGAGCGTAACACCATTAAGGTTTTTAACCTTAAATGAAGCAACCCCAAATTTCAAGAAAAAAATCTGTGTAAAATATCACATGCAAGCATGTCAAAATACAGTATTTCTGTTTTCTGAATTAGTGCTTCAGTGCTTTCTGAATTGGAAGGAATGTCTCTCAAGGAGCACAAGCAAATAATAGTTTTAACATTTGCGTTTTTTAATTAAAGTACTTGGAAAATGAGCTAGTACGTACCTAAAAATAAGCACTGTCTAGAGGATGCCCTCCTGCTCCCACAGCAGTCACGCACTTGCCTGCTTTTACTACGTCAGGCGGATGAAGGAAGACACATGGATGAATGTACCATATATTTTGCACATCTTTTTCTCTTGAAAGAAATTAAATGAGTGCTTACCCGTCTCGCTCGGCACATTTGTTTCTTCGGAGGCTCTCGGCGTTTTCACAGTATTTCCCATTGCGTTCTCTAATTCCGTCAAAGCTCTTCAGAACTAAATCAAAGGAGACATTGAAATTAAACATCAGAATAACACCTGCTGTGCCAACAGATGAGAAATGACCTAGTTTGGGTGTCTCCAATTTTATAGAGTTTTGCTTTTGAGAACCCTTGTGTCAAATTCATGTGAGAGTTTTACATACTTGCTAAACTCTCACCACTTTGGTGCTTTTATCAGGGGAATAGCAGAAAACCACAGCTAGGGAAGTTGCTCAGAAGAACGCAATGTAGTAAAAGTTTCCATTACCAGTACCTCAGCACAATAGGAAGTCACAGCAAAGCCATGCCCGTACAGTCATTTCATATACAAAATGTTCTGTTCAGCATTTGGAGTTCTGAAGCTACAAAGAAATTAATTAGATTGATGTATCTGGTTTTCAGCGCTCTGTGTATATTATGTCACTTTATGGCCGAACACTAAGAAAGTTGTTCGGTGGGTTTTTTTCTGATGCAGTTGTGCTTTCAGCAAATGTGGGCAATGTTGGTTTTCCTCTTTTTTTCTTTCCTTTTTCTTTCTTTTTTTTTTTTTTTAAAGTAACACCTTGCCTCAAAATGCTTGATCTCAAAAACACTCCTCCTGCATAAAGCCAGTGGTGCAAATTCTTCAGATACTTGTCTTAAGAAGTCTTTGTACAAGAAACAGTATCAGACAATTGTGGAACTAAATATTGTGAGTGGGACAGTTCCTTCTCATGGTTTTACTGCACCCATCCTAATTCTCCCTGACGGGGGACAGAGAGGAAAACCCTTTGGATGTGGAAGGTGTCTCACACTATGGTATATTTTCAGAGGCAGAGGAAAATAAACTATATCTGTTAGAAATTGTACGTTAAAGCAAAATAACTCAACACCACTAGCTGATAGGTAATTATTTTTCAAAAATATGCTTCTGTCGTTGCCCTGTGAATATGATAACAGGAGCTCTAGCAGCATCGTGTGGGTATTCTGCATCTTTCAGTCTTTTCTAGCTTGAATATTTGAAAGATGATTACTGCCTTTGGTATGCTGCTCTTTGCTTACAACAGGCTAGAGTCTGATGGTGTTAGCTGGAGAGGTGTCTAACCTGAGAAGCAGTACTGCTGAAATCAGTGAGGCTGTATTACTAATTGTCTTTTGGAATAAGATTGGCAGAAATGAATATATTGCTTAATACCATAAATATTTGATGCCTTGCTGCGAGTTTAGGAAGACACCCTGCAGAATAAAATGCCGTTCAAAAGAAAGAGAATGCATCTCCTATCAAATGCAAGTAGATCAGAGCTAAAACAGATGGTAATGCACAGTTTGACTCTGCCTCATCTAATTTTCAAGCTTCTTAGTGCTTGTTCCCAAAGGCTCTTTGCTAGAAGTCTCCATTTCACCGGCCAAATGGCACATTACCCTTCCACTGCCTGCACTCAGGAACTAGCTTGTGGCACATCTGTAGGATGCAGCTGTGCCAGTGTCTTTCTGACAAGTGTCTGAAATCTGCTTTGACGAGAACAAAAAACTGTTTCATTGCCTGATATAAGAAGCCTAGAAGCTGAATAAAAAAGTAACCTTAAATTTAAATAAACTATTTGAGTGTTCATGTTTGACTAAAAGGGTCTCTTGGGAGAAAACACAGAATCAGTCTCCATTTAAATGCACCTAAGTTTCTAAAACTTGAGTTGGAATTCATTTTGGCAGGCACTGTCTACTTGCAAAATTATAATTTCCTGAACTAACTATGAATATGTTTTCACAAGACCCAATTTTCATTTCTTCAACATTTTTCTCAGTTGTGTCCCATCAAGAACAAGGGGTATATGCGTAGCAATAGCGCAGCCAGTACTTTGGCTATGGATGTTATAGATTTTCCTGGCTCGTCTTCAAATTAGCCAGCAAAATTTCCTGGGCATGGCAATAGAGAGCTTAACAGGGCTGAAAAAGTCAGCTGGAGAAGTGGGATAAATACCTGGCCAGATAACCTCTGCCGAACGCTGTGCTGTAGTAGCTGAGTTTTTGCAGTACTTGGGAAGGGCAGTTCAACTCTGGCTGTGCATAGCAAGTAAGCTGCAGTTACCAAAAAATGTGTGCAATTCCATCTATAATTGTAATACACGCAATTGTTATTTAGATGAGAAAAGCACTTGAATTTTGTGTCATAAAAGTATGGAAAAATAAAAATAATGGAGTCCTGTCTCTATGTAACCCTTTATTTTGGGTCTTGGCGTTTGAGGGCCAGGAGAGCAAGTCATCCTGCTGGTGATGAGACTTGCGACGGAGTGCTTTCAAGGGCTTTTTTCCTACTCTTAAGATACAGTGGATACAATTTTCAGGTCTGCCTGAGTCACTTTGGAAAGTGATACGTAGCATTTGTACACAATGGAAAGACTTGTGAAAACTTTATGTCACACTTACAAACTTTCTAACAGCACAGCACATTTGAACAAGGCACCTTCGTTTTCCTAGATGGTATTTAGGAGTCTCAACTCTAAACGTTGCTTTACAAATACCTGATGTGTTTTTGAAGGTTTGCTTATCTAAAATTTGCATTTAAACCACTTGCAGTCTAGTCCAGACGGATTAAGTACCAGACAAGAGGCCTACTTGGTATTTTTGCAGAGTACATCCCAAACTGGCCTGTCTCACTTCTGCCATACAAATCATCGTTCTTCTCAACGGACCTTTGAAGTCAACAGGACAGAGCGTGCAGCTCAGTGCTGCTACTTTAGATGTGGAAGAATCTGACTTACGGAAAATACAAATGTTATAAAGTACTTACCGTAACAGTGAAGAGCAATGACGTTTTGGGCTTTGATGTCACTAGTGTGACAGTTTGCTGTGTCGCATTACATTTTCCATACTCTTTTTACTGTCACTAATTACCACGGGTGGCAGCATAAAATCTTGAAAGGGACAGAGAATCCAAGAGGTTCTCTAGATGCATGGCAGAAGTGTTCAATAAAAATAAGCAAATGGAAATCTGTGACCACTGCTGTTGATTCACTTATCCAAAGTGATTAAAAGGAAAATCACAGATATCAGAGTAGGTTTTACCACTAGGGCCACTTGTTACTATGCATTTGGGCAGAGTAAAGGCACCTATAGTCCAGACAAAGGTGGTGGACTTAATGCCCTGAGGTATGGCTCTACTCTCAGACGTTTGCAAATGGGATGGAGTGGAAGAAATCAGAAATTTTGTTTGAAATGGGCCAAAGGGGTGGACATACGTAAGATTGTTTCTACTTGCTTGCTGGCAGTGTTTTCAGAGTAACAGTGTATGAATTAGTATCCTAAGTATTTCTAAAACAACAGTGCATGTGATTCTCAAGTGCATGATAGGACTTAAGGGCTTAAGGAGCTTGAGCTTGTGTCAAGTATTGGCAGTGCAATACAAATCCATTGTATTGCTATATGATAAACTGTGTGGTGGTTTTCTGAAATTTTGAGATACTCTGCAAAAATACTTACAGGAAACTGTAGAGCATCTTGTGGCTGAGCTGATTTTTTATCGTTTAAGTCAACAGTGGAACATTAACTGTTTTATAGATTATATTATTTTGAAATGCTGAATCTGCTCCAGGCACTGCATCTCACTTAAACTTGATGACAGAGCCTGGGATACGAGTAGAGGTGGCATCCGTCTGTCTTAGAAGCAGATAATTATGCCAGATCCAAAGAAAATCATTCACTGAGGGTGATTTGGGAAGAATTAAGGAGACGTGATAGACTCTAAGCTCACCTTGTCTTATCAACCCAAAGCTCTGCATGGAGGAGTGCATCTGCTGTTCAGCCTGGAGGAGCTGCTGGGCTGCAAACCAAGCTACCTGCAGGTGTAAGGGCGGCGTTCCCCACTCACAGACCACCTCCTCAGGCTTGTGTGGAAATTAGATTTTAACCATTAGGATCACATTTGCAGTCTTTCAAGCTTTGGTGCTTCCTCCCCTTTCCGCTTGCGCACATGCTGTTTAGCGAACGCCGGTCACTGCAGCCATAGCTGTCCGCAAACACACAACTTTTGGGGTTTAGTGGTCTTTACTGCTTTATTTTTGCTGCCAAAAGGAAGATGAGAAAAAAATCTACAGCCCCAGTCCTGTTTTGTGTCCTAATTATCAGTGGCAGAACTCTTGGCAAATATGAACTCTTCACCTGTCAAGACTGGAATCTCACTGACCTACATCGTGGGTACCAAAAACCCGTGGTACAATTTACACCTTCCATTCCTGCATGCAGCACATGTAGCAATAATTTTCTCTCACAGAACCTGTTCTCTGAGAAAATGCACTTCTGGAGCAGTTAAATAGCATAGTGTATAGGAAAATCTGTCACTTTGTAAGAACTTTTTCAAAGTTGTATTTAAAATAATTGAAAATTAGTAAATATAAAGAAACAACAATAATGAGAGAAATAAAAAGGCAAAATAAGCACCTGAGTAAAGCCTCTCTGCAAGGAATACTGCACACTAGTAAAATTAGGATATTCATAATTCCTGAAAAGCTCTACCCTATTTTATTTTTGTTACCTGATATTCACATCTATGCTGCCAAGGTCTTAGAATTTAATTCTCAATAAGGTTCACAGGTAATGCCTGAATCCCATTTAACTTGAAAATGAAATCACCAGCATCCTGTTATTTTTCACGGGTGAAAAAAAGCAGCTTAGATTTCAGAAACTATACATTCTGGGGTGAATTTCCTTTAATTTGTCATTAATCAAAATGAGCATCCTTTCAGCTTTTAGGCACTTGTACCTTTGCACTTAGAAAGAACAACGTAACGCTGTAATCACGGTAATTCACAGAAACATACAACTATGAAACAACACAGAAATACCACATTATGCAAACTTCTAACACTTTGAATAAAAAGCCTGCTAATCTGTTCCATTTCTCATATTTTGGGTTATAGTGAGCTGCAGTTTGCTTCAGCATAAGGTCCTATGCATTTATCTTACTGTGAGCTTTCAGTAGAAATTCTCCTTCTCCCTTCTATCTTTAGTACCACTCCTTATGAAAAGGATCAAGGCAGGCTTTTCTATTTCTGCCTTTGGTGGTACCTGAAATCCATGGTCTGAATGCTGGCATCGGTAATGAAACAGAACTCCTTTTTATATAAATACAATTGAAAAAAGATGTTCCCGTATGCAGATAATCTAAAATGTATCAAAGTAATGATTACCTTTAAATGCTAGGCATGGTATTCCAGGTTGCAGTATTTCTCAAAAAAGCCGTAGTCATAATACTGCTCTCATGCTGCCAGCAAGGTTTAGCTGATCAAGTCGAGGAGCAGCCGGTCGAATGAGTGTGTTGTGAAGTTCA
This sequence comes from Egretta garzetta, assembly GCF_000687185.1. Lineage (NCBI taxonomy): Eukaryota > Metazoa > Chordata > Aves > Pelecaniformes > Ardeidae > Egretta > Egretta garzetta. The sequence goes on from NW_009258613.1 coordinate 4,030,535, forward strand.
CGCTGTCATGTAGAGCAGCATTTGCCAAACAGGCCACATACTTCCTCTCCGAGAAATAAGGAAGGCTCAAAGTGTTTGCAACAGATGAGGTTCCTGTTGCAAGTCACTACTCAAGACACTTTTTATCTATGGGCTGAGGAAAACAAGGAGGTTTTCAACATATTGCATCAGGGCTAGCTTGAGCAGATATAAAAAATGAGCAAAATAACCTGTTCTGCATTACTTACACAAAAAAGGGTTTCTCTTTCTCCTTTTTTTTCCTTCCAAATTTATTTATCCAGTAATGTTCAGTCCCCAACTGTTTTGTTTTATGTAGTTTTGCTAGTTTTTTTAGGCAGGCAGGAAGAGGCACAAAACTTTCTTTTCCACTCTTATTGAGCCTGGCTGGGAATGCAAGGTTTTCTTTATTCTGCACTCCAAACCCACCCCTGTCTGCAAATAATTGAAGCTCAATATCATCAATGAAAGAATATGGAGTGAAAGCCTGCCTATGAGGCACATTTTCACTCAGTTGTACACAACGCAGAAGCGTGAGCCCCAGGACGTCTCTCATCTCCGTGTCTGAGATGGGGAAAACAAGATACTAGCCTGTTAAATAATTTGACTGAAGTCCTTCAGGAAGAAGGATATGCAGACATGATACAGGAGTCAAAGGGATTTATTAAGGTTTTCCCTTTGCTTTTATGATCAAGATATGATCTGAAAAGCTCATATACCTAATTTTGTACAGTAAAATTAAAACAAAACAAAACAAACAAACCCAACCACCAGAAAATGCAGCAAACCCGAGTAGAGTTCCTGCTTCACGCCAGAGTAGCTCTGAGTAGCTGTTCATTGTAATGCCAATTTGTTTGATGATGAAAACTGAAAGTTGACAAGTGTGGGAGCTGTTGTGTAAGTGTTGTTGGAACCAGGAGACAGTGATCAAATTCCTAAAGCTGTGCCAAAATTCAGAGCTGTGGTAGTTACAGGAGAATATCCTTTCTCTTTGATGGGCTGTGTTAGCAGTCCTCACCTTGAAGGGACAGGAAAGTATCAGGGAGCTTGATAAGCAAATCAGTCTACAACACAGAGCCGTGACAGGGTTACAGCCATTGCTCTGGGGAGTTGGTTTTACCATAAAGCCCCATGATTATCCCTGCCAGTTATATTTTGGTTGTTTAGGACCTTATTTCTTTCTTCCAATCACAGAGATGTGGCATGCACATTTCCTAACGGCATTCACCGAATGGATGCACAATGTTTCTGGAATTACTAAAAGCTTATGGGTTGGGGGATGTCTGCATCACACATGGGAACGGCCAGGGGCAGCACTCTTCCTTCTCCTGATCCTTCTCACCAATATCTACCTTGGGCTGGCTCTGACAGTCTCTGTACCTTTGCAAGAAGCCAGGTTCCGTCCCAAGATGCACTCGTGAATGCGGCAGGTCTCAGACTGAGCAGGAAAGATTGGTCGCACAGAAGAAGAGGTTGGACTTGCTTGATAGAACATGCTCCACTGGAAACATAATAAATCTCAGGCATGGTTTGTACCATGTTTGTAGAGGAACAGATGAGTTCGCAGTGGAGGGAGGTAAATAAAATTCTTTGTTCCCTGTTCATTTCCGCCTGTTTCTGTAGGTTATTTACTGTTGTGCAATGATGAGAGCCAGTTTACTCTTTCAGTGTGTCCAACTAATAACATGTTTTAAATGATAAGATAATTGATAAGGTAAAGTTTACGTCTAAATGGAAGAAAGTTTTGATATGAATTGTGGGCTTTCTACGTCATCTTAAAAGTATTCATATCCTGTTATTCAAGTCACTAACCTGACACAGCACTCAGCAAGTCACTTGAGAGAGCAACGTTGCATTTGCAGGACTGCCTGCGATTACAGAAAGAGCGATTTGCCAAGACTCATTTATAAAAAAGAAATATCCCTTCTTCAAAATGTTATTTTTGATAGAATAGACAGGACACCACCACCACCACCCCTTCCCCTCATTTTTATCTGGAAATAACAGTTCTAGTAGATGGTTACGGAGGGAAAAATCTTTATATCTCAGTCTCCATTGCTGGACTGACCTGCCAAGTCCCTTCATGTGCTAGTGTTTTCCACATGTCTGCCACATAGCTCCTTTGCTGTGATAGAGTTTCACTGAGCTGGTCCCAAAGATATCTACACCTCCAGGTCCTTGAAGACAGTCTTTGTCTGAAAAACTGGAAAAAAATGACATTCATGTTTCAATTCAATTCATTGCATTGAGCCCTGCAACCTTGGTGTGTTGTAAGCACTTGCCACTGTGCAGAATTAGATGTCTAAGGAAAAGCAATGCAGATACTGAAATGCAACCCTGCAAGAAAAAAAAAAAAGAATAAGGCCCCAAATTGAGAACAACTTCTGAAAGTACTTTAAACCCAGTCTTTCAGAGAATAATCTTGTAAGCTAATTGGAAAGAAGAGTTAGTGGTCAGTTTGTTGCAGCTTGCTTAGTTTGCGGTGAGAAAAAACAGGATATAAACAACCTCTTTAATCTGGCATTAACTGAAACTCAAGACATCCTCAAACAGAAATGCAGTTTTCTGTCAGTGGAGTGATTATCTTCAGGCACAAACTGCAAAGACAACTGTGGTATCCATTTCTCTGTGTCACTGAGCCCAGCTTAAATGCCTCACGCAAGATCAGTTTTTAGTCAAACACAGGCCACGTTTTAAGTGATAGGAAGCACTTGAGCTCAGCAGTCAAGAAATGGAAGAGCCTTGGCTATCCTGGAGGTCAAACCAGATGGTCTGACAGATACTTCTGGCTGTGAACTGAACTGGCCAGAACTTCTGGCATCTCAACCTGGACAGTGCCTAACTCTATAGGGACACTATCGTTAACAAATAAAATATTGCTGTGCAGCTGGCTCTTTCGGGAAAGTAGAATTATCAGGACATTTCGTTGGTTTGACTGTTTTCATTAGATATGTTTTGATCTCGCTTTTGGCTGGTGTTACTGTTACTGCTGTTTCTGTCGTGTTGATGCCTGCTTCGTAAGGAGTCCGCAGCCTTGCAGCCATCAGAGTAACTGCATTAGTTTGAAGGGAGTGCATGTATTGAAGAAATTAATGATGCGGCTCAAGCAGGGTTTTCAGTTTCAAGTAACGTTGGAAAAACAAGAGGTCATGATGTGAGAAGAGGAAGAAGGTTTTGGGTTTACAGAGTGTGGGTGATAAAAACTAGTTGCAATGAAGTTTCTAATCGTTAGATCTGTTATGAATCGGTTTTAAAAACTTTGCAGAAGTGAGTTTCCAGAGTAAATGAGGAATTAAAATATATTCAGCACTGCAGCTTATATGGTGATCGTCTTTTCCAGGTATGTTGGGAGACAGAGGTACAGCTTACAGTAATAGTCCATATATTCTTTTTTTATTATCTAATCTGAATAAGAGCAAGGGGTGCTATTTAATTAAAACCTCCTGAACTGAGACATCTGAAGCAGAAAGCTAGCATTTGGCTAGACAAGAATAGTTAGATGTGCCCAACAAGTGGAGGGAGAATTGGGATAGACAGGATAGCACCAATGCAGATCTGTGAGCTATGATAGCGTCATAGAATCATCCAATCATTTAGGTTGGAAAAGACCTTTAAGATCATCAAGTCCAACTGTTAACCTAACCCTGCCATCCCACCACTAAACCATGTCCCTAAGCACCTCGTCTACCTGTCTTTCAAATACCTCCAGGGATGGGGACTCAACCACTTCCCTTGGCAGCCTGTTCCAGTGCCTGACAACCCTTTCTGTGAAGTAATTTTTCCTAATATCCAATCTAAACCTCTCCTGGTGCAACTTGAGGCTATTTCCTCTAATCCTATGGCTGTTACTTGGGAGAAGAGACCAATACCCACCTTCCTACAGCCTCCTTTCCGGCAGTTGTAGAGGGCGATAAGGTCTCCCCTCAGCCTCCTTTTCTCCAGGCCGAACAACCCAGTTGTTGCTTGTGCTCCAGACCCTTTACCAGCTTCATTGCCCTTCTCTGGACACACTCCAGACTCTCAATGTACTGCTTATAGTGAGGGGCCCAAAACTGAACACAGTATTCGAGGGGCAGCCTCACCAGTGCCCAGGGCAGGGGAAGGATG
>NW_009258613.1:4035347-4052224 GCF_000687185.1 Egretta garzetta
GTGCTGCATGGGGTTGTTGTGACCAAAGTGCAGGACCTGGCACTTGGCCTTGTTGAACCTCATACAGTTGGCCTCAGCCCATCGATCCAGCCTGTCCAAGTCCCTCTGTAGAGCCTTCCTATCCTCAAGCAGATTGGCACTCCCACCCAGCTTAGTGTCATCTGCAAACTTGCTGAGAGTGCACTCAATCCCCTCGGTCCAGGTCATTGATAAAGATGTTTAAACAGAACTGGCCCTAGAACTGAGCCCTAGGGAATGCCACTTGTGACTAGCCGCCAACTGGATTTAACTCCATTCACCACCACACTTTGGGCCTGGCCATCCAGACAGTTTTTTACCCAGGAAAGAGTACACCTGTCCAGGCCATGGGCAGCCAGTTTCTCAAGCAGAATTCTGTGGGAAATGGTGTCAAAGGCTTTACTAAAGTCCAGGTACACGGCATCCACAGCATTTCCCTCATCCACTAAGCAGGTCACCTTGTCATAGAAGGAGATCAGGGTAGTCAAGCAGGAACTGCCTTTCATAAACCCACGTTGACTGGGCCTGATCTTTTGGTTGTCCTGAACATGCCATGTGATGGCACTCAAGATGATCTGCTCCATAACTCTCCCTGGCACCGAGGTCAGACCAACAGGCCTGTAGTTTCCCGGATCCTCATTCCAGCCCTTCTTGTAGAAGGACATCACTTTTGCTAACCTCCAGTCAACTGGGACGTCCCCGGTTAGCCAAGACTGCTGATAAATGATGGAAAGTGGCTTGGTGAACAATTCCATCGGCTCCCTCAGTACCCTTGGGTGGATCCCATCTGGTCCTATAGACTTCTGTGTGTCTAAGTTGTGTAACAGCTCGCTAACCATTTTCCCTGGGATTATGGGGGCTTCACTGTGCTCCTCATCCCTGTCTTCCAGCTCAGGGGGCTGGGTACCCAGAGAACAACTCGTCTTGTTAAAGACTGAGGCAAAGACGGCATTAAGTACCTCAGCCTTTTCCTCATCCTTTGTCACTTTTTCCCCCTGCATACAATAAGGGATGGAGATTCTCCTTAGCCATCTTTCTGCTGTGAATGTATTTATGGATTATGCACAGGTTTTTTTTTGTCTTTTACAGCAGTAGCCAGCTTAAGTTCTAGTTGGGCTTTGGCCCTTCTAATTTTCTCCCTGCATAACCTCATGACATCCTTGTAGTCCTCCTGAGTTGCCTGCCCCTTCTTCCAAAGTTCATAAACTCTCCCTTTTTTCTTGAGTTCCAGCCAAAGCTCTCTTTTCAGCTAGGCCGGTCTTCTTCCCCATCAGCTTGCCTTATGGCACATGGGGATGGCATGCTCCTGAGCCTTTAAGATTTCCTTCTTGAAGAATGCCCAACCTTTTGGGACTCCTTTGCCCTTCAGGACTGCCTGCCAAGGGACTCTGTCAATCAGTTTCCTAAACAGGCCACAGTCTGCCCTCTGGAACTCCAAGGTGGCAGTTCTGCCAACTACCTCCTCCTTACTTCTCCGAGAATCAAAAGCTCTATCATTTTGTGATCGCTGTGCCCAAGATGGCCTCCAACTGTCACATCACCCACATGTCCTTCTCTGTTCACAAACAACAGGTCCAGCGGGGCACCTTCCCTAGTTGGCTCACTTACCAGCTGTGTCAGGAAGTTATCTTCCACACACTGCAGGAACCTCCTAGACTGTTTCTTCTCTGTTCTGTTATATTTTCAGCAGGCATCTGGTACACTGAAGTCCCCTATGAGAACAAGGGCTAGCGATTTTGAGACTTCTCCCAGTTGCTTATAGAATATTTCATCTGTGTCATCATCCTGGTTGGGTGCTCTATAACAAACTCCCACCATGCTATCTGCCTTGTTGGCATTCCCCCTGATTCTTACCCATGAACACTCAAGCCTATCATGACCATTCTTCAGCTCTATACAATCAAACCCCTCCCTAACGTACAGGGCTACCCCACCGCCGCTCCTTCCTTGCCTATCCCTTCTGAAGTGTTTAGAGCCATCCATTGCAGCACTCCAGTTGTGCGAGTCATCCTGCCACGTTTCTGTGATGGCAAGTATGTCATAGTTTTCCAGCTGCACAATGGCTTCCAGCTCCTCCTGTCTGTTGCCCATGCTGAGTGCATTTGTGTAGATGCACTTCAGCTGGGCTATTCATCCCACCACCTTTTTGGGGGGAAGAAACCCTAATTCCTATGTGACCATTCTCAGGTGATTCCATGGTTTCTAAGACATCCATAACCCTTGTGCCTTTGCTGCCATGTGGATCTCCATCCCCTACCTCCACTGATATGGCAGATCGAAGGACCTTGCTAGCACACTGTCCCTCAAACATTGGCTTGCTGCCCCCAGACTTATCTCTAGTGAGCCTGATTTTATCCTTTAATGATGTCCCAAGAGAGAAGTTTGCAAGAAGTACCGGCCACAACTCAGCCTATCACAGCCTAACATCAAAGCAAGAATTCATCTTCATGCAATACCAATTTGCATTCACCAGATTCTCACCACTGTGAGCTGCAACATTTCCTCATATCTGAATTTCTACTGTCTAGCTTAACCTCTAATTTTGCAAAGATAAATAAAGACATGCATGTGAAACTGCTGGTCCCTGAACTAAATAGTACTGAAATCTTTGCCTTCTATTTTCAATGCCATCACTTGTTACAGTAGTACAATTGTAGGGGAGGGAACATAACAGTATTGCTTCCAAATACTTCTTGAATGATGTCCCAAGTTCCTCTATCACCTGATTCCAGTCCCAATAAATTTTAAATGTGAATAACAGTAGTGAATACCACATCTCTTTTACACCGCAAATGCAAGACATGCTTCCTGAATGTGGATGTTATCAAAAAAAGCAAAATGAGGAAGTGGCCATTACCATGGAAAATAGAAGAAAAAAACAGAATAGAAAAGAGCATGTAAAGCTGTTCTTACCGCTTATGCAAAAAGGAGAAAATATCCATGGCTAGAGTAAGGCTCCAAAAAAGAACTGTCCTCACCTTGCAAATGTATTTGCATAAGTTTTGGGGTTTTCTTTTAATCATTGAGCTTGGACCATATCTAATGTTAGCCCATACGCATCCAGTGCTATGGCATGAAAATTTGCCTGTCCAGGCTTTTAGCTCTCCCTCTGCAGAGAGGACTTGTGGGAAACTCCTATCCAGAACATTTAGCAACTGCTGTTTGATTCATTACTTAACCCAAGGGCAGTCTTTCAGTTTGTAGAGATCGCAGAGAGAGGGGAACTTTGCACAGCTTTTAAAATCCCTGGGAGAAGATATATTCAAAATCAAGCACAAACTAGGATGTTTTGCTTGGTCCCAGTGAATTTTTGGTTTCCATATGTTATCTGATCTCAGTACTCTCTTCCCCTACCAAACTTAGCCTTTTAGTAAGGTAACTTCAGTATTGCCACTGAAACTGACTCTTTCAAAATTTTTGAAACTTTCAGAATTTGGGAAACTGAAGCCCTTTAATTTTTTTATGGTTTTGTTTTGTTTTAAATAAATGCCATTCAGAGATACTTGATACTTGATAAAACATGCTGAGCACATTCAGATCTGATGTTGAAGAATATGTTTGCCAGATTAGTGGATAAATATTGTGCAATCCTAGATCTAATTTCTCTGCTATAACAAGGAGGCACATAATTCCTTGCTCCAAATGAAAAGTGAGGCAGCTACTTTTCTAAGGGAAGCTGGCATGCCTTGTTATCCCTCTTCTAGTCTCACTCATCCTAGTTCTGAAATCCTGGGGACGCACCCACACACAGAGATACTCTCATCAAGGATATTTTTCTTTCTTCATCATGCCCATCTGAGTCAGTGCTCCTAGTCAGCAGCTGGCAAATATTGTGCCTTACAAACACAAAATAGGCCACCGCAAATCCCACGTGAGGATGAAGCCCATTGCTCACTCGAGTTCTCATCTAAATCGAGGGCGGAAGTGAGGAATAAGACCAAGCGGTGTTTATTTCTTCTTCTTTAGTTCTTTGCTCTCTTAAAACCAGACATGGCTTTTCTAGTGCCCCAGGGTTGACAGTCTTAGCTTTTTCCTTTGTGTATCTGCAACCACTTGCATCTCAGTCATCAAGCTAATAACAGTGCTTGTTTTCCAGATCCCTTAAAAAGGAAGAGAAACCTTTCAGGAAGGTAGTAGCACTGGAAATTCTACTTACAGTGAACTAAAAATCTCTACAATGAAACAATAACCTCTTTCTAATTATTTTGGGAAACAAATTTTTCCAGTTGTGAGCAATTAGTATCAATGGGTCCGCTTGTTTGAAATGCAAAAAATGTCCTGGGTGCTGGCCAGGGCTGCACAGAGTTCTTCAGACTCAAAGGTTTGAGACAATTTCAAATTAAGGAATTGCTGTTTGTTTTCTGTTTCTTTTTAGCTTGCTCCTGGTTTTATGCTTTTTCAGACTTGTAGTTATGCTTTGAGCAAATTCTGTAAGAAGTAAGTTAATCGGTTTAATAGATCAGGATCTGTCATATCATGTGTCTAGGGTTTGGGGTTTTTTAGAAAACGGAAGCTAATTTTAGTAGTTATAGTAAACTGATATAAATGTTTGGAAATTAGTAATTTGAACCATGTCAGAGGTATTCCAGCCTTTCTGTTCTAGGTCAGATTTTATCAGATTTGTGCTAATTTATCTGCATTTCAATAAGTAGTTTTCATGGTTACTCAACAATGGTGTACCATCTTTTCTTGGTGAGGACCTTTTCCGTGCTGGCACAGCTGTAGGAAAGAAACAGAGTCTGGGGCAGAGATTGGACTGTGGCCTGTGCTCTGCTTTCGATGTGTTCTGGCTCTGGTTGGTTTAGCTTCTCTGCAGCTTGGTTTGGCCTTTTGTTCCTACTACTTCTGCTCATAACTCTTCTAAACTCTCACTGCTCCTTGTGTGAGCTATCGTAGAGCTTCTACCCTAAATTTACTCAATGTAAATAGCTAATTCCCATTTGGCCTTGTACCAGCATTGTCCTAAGGTATAAATAGCTCTTCTTCAGGGATGCATTTATAAAGTTCACACCTGCTCTCAGTCTATCATAGTTAAGGAGGCAAAACTCTATTTAGTCTCCTCTTGTAAGATGGACTCTCCATTCCCTGATATGCCTCACAGCACCTTCTTTGTATCCGCTCCTGTCTGAATATTTCTCCTTCCAGCAAAGTTTTCAGAAAGATTTGTGACTTGGTTACAGACATAACATAGACATTTTTCAGAGGTCTTCCAAAATAACCGTGACAGAGATGGAAACCGTCAAACGTATCCTTCTTCCCTTTGCTTTGATCATTTGAACTTGCTGCTTACGATTTAAATACCAGTGTTTTACATTCTGCAACTGAGCAGATTTTGCTTCTCATCTTTTTTACCTGCACCAGGGGACCAGGTGTTTTGACAGCATGTGTTGACTGCTATTGTTTTTCTTTTCCAGGGAGGTTCAGCTTTTTCTCCAGCATCCGTTATTACTAAGAGGAGAGTGCAGACCCAAGCAGCAGTCCTGGCTGAAGATGTGGGATGCTCTTCATCCACCAGTGAGGAAATTGTAGCCTGCCTCCGCCAGTTGCCTGCTCGGGTCCTCAATGATGCTCAGACTAAGGTACATCATAGCGAAATATATGCCATTGGCAAGGAAATAAAAAGTTTCCATTTACATGAAGCTGTGAGGAAGCTTAAAAAATAAATTGGGCTGAATCCTTGTGAAAGAGGAACTGGACTAGGTTTGGTGGAGTGATGCTGACGTCCATGACATCCATCTTTGACCTACGAATACTCACAGCTTGATTCTTCTTCAGACTCAATTGCTTTAACACTACTTTGACCACATCTTCCAAAATTAATCTAAATATAGTTTTGACCTTCTTTCAGTACCCTCTCATCTGCCCCTGGGTGTTACTCTAGAGGAGAATCAAGTGTCTGTAGCTTCAGTAACTGCATTTTTGCAAACAAGGATGTAGGGAGGGATACCAGTGCTCTGTCTCTAGAGATTGAGATGGATCCTTTACCCACAGATTAAAACAGTGGCAATACATTTTCTGATAGATTGGCATAGAGGCAATCCCTAATTTAAAACAATATTTTCATAAGACCATCAATTCTCTTGGCCTATTCAGCTTGTTTCATGTACCAAGACTGTCAGCAAAAGCATTGTTTCCTGCCAGTGGTGAGTTTGCACTTACAGTAACTGACCACTTGTCCACCTGAAGGCTATTAGCTCAGTTTTCTGAAGCATAAGTAAAATGGAAATGACCAGGGTAAGCTAATTTAACTGCACTATTTTTGGTTTTTTTGCTAATCTAGCTCCTAGCTATAAGCGGTCCATTCCAGTACTGGGGTCCAGTGATGGATGGAATTTACCTTCGGGAACCTTTAGCTAAAGCCCTGCAGCGCCCTCAACTTCGCAAAGTAGATCTGCTCATTGGAAGTGCTCAGCAAGATGGGTTGATCAGCAGAGCTAAGGCAATTAAGGTAGGAAGAGACTTGCTGTTAAGGAACTGATGGCATAACTATTACAATGACAGTAATCATATGCAGCCTGGAGAGATCCTTTTTAATTTCTATGATTTGTGAATTATACCCCATGCAAATATGCAAAGCCAGTGTCCATCTCCAGTCAATAGTATTATATTTGTTGATTAACACTACAGGGGGATATAGGAAAAGGTGAAAGGTCAGCAGTGATTTAGTAGGTACTAATATGCAGTAGTATGTTTTACTGTCTCTGAAATCCTATTTATATTGCAATCTCAGCTGTATATCACCAAGAAGAAAGCAAGCTCATAACTCGGTTCTAGGTTCTTCACTGTGCAGCAGGGCTAAGTCAGTCTTTTCCATGCCAAATTTTTTTTTCATTTTTTGTGACAACCTTTTTTCTCTGTTGCCTTTAAGAAGTACATTTTCTTGTAAAGATGATTCTAAATATGGACTAGCTGTGACTAAGAACAGCGCTGGCCTGATGTGCGGGCTAGGATTTCAGGGCATAAACTGGTGAAATAAAAAAGAATTGTGCCCATGCTGTACTTTGGACATAAAAGTCCTCAAAATCATGAAGGTCTACCCAAAGGGATTTTGTGTCTTCTTGTGAACCCTCTGGCACTGTCTGCTCTTGAGACAGCCTATCAGCCTCTTCTAGTTCATTTGTCCTTCTTTGTGATGAGAATAGTAGATCCCTGCCAAATTAAATTAAATGTTCCAATGTGCTCAGATATGTGCTAAGAAATCGACAGGAGAATGTAACATGACAGGAATTATTTTGAGGGTTATCTAAGTGAAATGCAAGTCTGTGGCTATCTTTCTGTGACCGTGTGGATTTCCTCTCTTAGAAGGCAGTGAAACATCAATCCCAGCTTCTCTCTGCTGGTAGTCAATAACACATAGACCATTTTACCTCAGCTTTAATAAAAAAATTACCCCTTTGAAAGAAGGCTTTTTGAACCACCTGAATAATGTTCATATTGTTTGCTTGGTCTCCGTCAGAAGTTCCCTGCCCTTATTTCATGTATCTTTGTCTTTTGGAATCAATTAAAAGAGGAACTCAGTTATAGGAAACGGACTGTGATGCTAGAGGCCTGCAGATAATGATCCAGACTCTGTGAGGGGAATAAACCTCAGTAACCTCATTACAAGTCATGTGATGAAGACTAGGAAGTGAAATTCTTTCCTTTACCACTATTTCCACATGACAGCTGTCTGCAAAACTGAAATGAAATTCCATGGTGTATTAGAAATTATGCAATAAATCATTTTGTTAATGAAAGCCACAAGTGCAAAAAGTAAGCACTGTCAAGTTGAAATGAAAAGGAAAAACACTTGTAACTGAGAGCTCAGCAGTAAAATGTTGTCCTTCCAAAAAGAAAATCTGGAATGTCTTTATTTAAAAGCCCACAGAAAATAGGATTGGAAGGGGACTCAGAAAGTTGGTGCAACTCACCCTGAGAGAGCTGTTTTAAAATCTCTTACTGTTGGAGACCTGATCTCCTTTGGCCAGGGTTTACCTATCCTTACTTAGAAGGATAGGTAACTTCTTTACTAGCTATTATAATAGTACCTACCTTACTTGGTGCTGCTGCCATAAGTCATATTCCATCTCTGTTCCAGAAAATTCATAATGTTCATGGTAGGTGGTTATTTTTTGTTTTCTCCTTTTGACTTCCTTAAGCTGTTTTCATGTTCTCAGTAAGAACTGATGATTTTTAATGCACATTTTCCTCTATTTCTATGTTCCTGTGTCTTCAGATTTTTAGGGCTTGAGGGAATATGACTGTTTTGACCAGTCTGTATTCCTGTCTTCAGATTGTTTTCTGAAAGACTTGCTGCAAGGTTAAAGTTTCCTGATTACTTTCTGTCCATGCACTTACTATATAAATTGCTAGGAAAGTGCAATGCTTCCTTCATCACTGAGCTATTTAAGAACATGCATTTTCCAGGTCGTCAAGAGCGTTTCTACATCATAGCCATGACTACTCATGGTTGCAGTCAAAATCAGATGATAAAGTCCTGAGTAGGCCACAGATGTTTTTAGGTACAGTGGCAGAAACGGGTGTGGGTGGTCATTGTTACCAAGAAATCTGTGCCCCATTTCCTCTGTCATAATGTCATTAGGGTTCTTTGGTCTGTACTAACTGTCCTCTCCCCACAATAGACCTAGAAGAAGGATTTGAAACAACCCATGCTGTATCCCACTTTTCTACTTTATTCATTTTAAGGGTTCCCTTGAGATAGATCTGACTTGCATCTTTCTGAGAAAACCCAAAGTTGGTTTTACTGATGTACTAAGGTGGGAGGGCTTAGCTGGTAGACAGAGCACTGAACTCAACTTGGGGAACCAAGGCGTAGTTCCTAGTTTGCCTCTGACTACAACCAAGTTATTTGATCTCCTCTACAAAGAGGGGACCAAACCTCCCTGGGGTGAATATCCATCCATGGATGTGTCTAGCTCTGTAGAGAGAACCATGCATGCATCTGGGTAAATAAATGCCACAGCTAAAAGGTTCTGTGGCAAATGTATGGAAGTGGCAAAGTTCTTCATTTCCATCTCCTTTAGGATGACTGATTTCAGTCTAATCAGATGCAAAGAGTGGGGGATAAAAAAATTTAACTCCTTCTGACTTGTTCCACCAGTTCCTGGGAATAGCTGTGCTGGCAAATTCAGCCAAGGGCATGCTGTATTAATCCTGGTCTTGCTCTATTAATGCTGATCCTGTAAATGGTGAGGAGACACTTTCAGCCATTTGGATGAAAGCAAGCTTGAGACGTGATGCAAATCTTATCACCTTAGATTGGAGATGCATGCAAGTTTTATAAACTCTAAGCAGTCGAGTCTTAGGAGTGAGAGTAAAACCTTCAGACTGCAACCAGACCTGAAGGTGGTAAATCCAGTTGGCACCATGTTGTTCTGTATGGGCTTACTGGCATTTGGTTGTGTTGGGTGTCTCTGTGCTCCCACTACAACACTGTGCTTATGCCTGTTAAAACCTTTACTATTAAAAATTAAATCGAAAGACGGAAGGCACCACTTATGTGCTAGAAAAACATTTATGTTTGATATGTTTAAAATTAAAGGCTGAGGTCTCTCAGTGATGCTTGCAGCAGAGACTATGCTGAACATTTGTGCTCAATGTCTTGCCCATGGAAATGACTGGTTTATGGCATTCACTTGAATGCTTATTCATGTGGACTGAGACAGATTTACCACTTCCTGGAGCACTTCATACTCATTCCCAGTGCGGCCATCAGAGGGTTGAAACTAAGTGAGAAACAAAGCAGTTTGTTAAGGGAATGGCAAGTGGTGCCATAATGCACTGTTACATGGCATATGGAGCGGTTAAGCCTGAACCCGTTAACTTCAATTCCCATGACAGACCTTCAGGGATATTAGCTTTGAGCAGTCACAGATTAGGGCAGCTGAGCGGAAACCTCTAAAAATGTTGATTTCATCTCCCAACTGAGCAAATTTTTATCCTTGTGCTGTACGTGATGCTCAGGTAGGAGGATCTAATGGTTCCAACTTGCATTAAATATACAGAGTCACGCAAGCCAATCTATATCTGTGTTTTTCTGCATATGTATGTAAGTCAGTACGGCCCTGATTATATCCTCCGTGTGTTCTGTGCCTACTATGTAATCTCCACGTTTCAAGGACTGTTAACTTTCTTTTTAGTTGGAAGACTAAGGTTGCACTTTATATGTGTTCTCACATTTTCTAGCTGGCTGCAGAACCCAGAACCAGTACATAGGGGAGTGAATAGATAGAAATATAGTTTATTTACCCCATGTAAGCAATTGGATCTATGCAGACTGCATCTTCCATCCTGTTCTATATTAGTCAGTTAATTTCTTTATGGATAAAGGTATTCAGCAACATGTGATAATTGTAATGACCAGGAGAGCAGTGATGAGGGGACAGTGTACCCTCAGCTGATGACACAAAACTGGGAGGAGTGGCTGACACACCGGAAGGCTGTGCTGCCATTCAGCGGGACCTGGACAGGCTGGAGAGTTGGGCAAAGAGGAACTTGATGAAGTTCAACAAGGGCAAGTGTCAAGTGCTGCACCTGGGGAGGTCAAACCCCATGCACCAGTACAGGCTGGGGGCTGACCTGCTGGAAAGCAGCTCTGCCGAGAGGGACCTGGGAGTCCTGGTAGACGACAAGCTGACCATGAGCCAGCAGTGTGCCCTTGTTGCCAAGAAGGCCAATGGTATCCTGGGGTGCATTAAGAGGAGTGTGGCCAGCAGGGCGAGGGAGGTTATCCTCCCCCTCTACTCTGCCCTGGTGAGACCCCACCCGGAGTACTGTGTCCAGTTCTGGGCTCCCCAGTTCAAGAAAGATGAGGAACTCCTAGAAAGAGTCCAGAGGAGGGCAACAAAGATGATAAAGGGACTGGAGCACCTCCCCTACGAGGAGGAGCACTGGAACAGGCTGCCCAGGGGGGTTGTGGAGTCTCCTTCTCTGGAGATATTCAAAGCCCGCCTGGACGATGTCCTGTGCAACCTGCTCTGGGCGAGCCTTCTTTAGCGGGACGGTTGCACTAGATGATCTCCCGAGGTCCCTTCCAACCCTTGCCATTCTGAGATTCTGTGATTCTGTGATAAATGCCATCAGTGAGGAGAATAGACTGATATCAGCTCTTCACATCATCTTGTAACTAGCTGGAATCCTTGAAACACTCTGCTAAAAGGCTGGCAGGTCTTTCGCCATCCTTTGTGACAACGTTTATCAAGAGTCATTTAAGACCTAAGATCTGTACATACTCTGTTAATGTTATCGCTATTCCAATTTGTCAGAAAAGTACATTTTGCTCCTTGGAAGATGTAAATGTTTGGTCTACCAACTACTACAATTTATTCTTAAATAAAGGACTAGACCAGGTTCATTCATATGCTCCAGAAGCTATGCTGCAGGAACAATAACCGTGAGTTTTATATAATTTATTATTTAGACAATGTTTATCACCACTTTGCATCACCAGAACAGTAGAAAGTGGTGCACCTGCTGTCTTTAATTATTTTCTTACTCACTTTCTAAAAATAGTTGAAAACTTCACTATAACTTTGGGGTCAGTTGCTAATACCTCTTTAAAGGTTAGCAGAATGTAAATTATTTCACATAATGTGCAGCTGTTTCTATTAATCTGGTAGCAGCTGTTGTATCTGCTGCTATTCGAAAATTGTTCCTTGGTCATATATGTTCTAATGGGAAACACTTGTTGGACATGGAAAATTGGTCAAATTGAAACAAGTTCTGAAACGTTAAAATGCTTTGTCTTTTTAATATTTCATGGGGTTTATTTTGAATGTATTGCTTTGTTTTGTGTTCTCATGTTGAAGTCAGATGTTTAAATTACAGTGTAGCCAAAGCGACACTTGAGACATCGTGCTTCAGATTGTGCTGTTTTAATGCTGGTTGGGATGAAAAATCTCAAAATGTCTTACAAATGCCAATTCCGTTTCTCATCCACCTCTGCCTGTTGAGTCTTGTTTCATATGACTCAACACATCTCAAGGACCCTACTCTGTTATCAATGGTTGGTGAGAAAGGTCACCAGAATTGTTGGTGCATTTTGAAGATCACAGAAACTAGTACATAGACGCAGTAGAAATCTAAGACCGACCACACTGAGTCACATCAACGGCCTGTTTATCACAGAATGCTGTTTTCAGCAGTGGCTAAGAGTGGATGTTTGTAAGAATAGGGTAAGCAAATCTGATACTTCTGCTAAATGCTCTCAAATCCTCTAATACTTTGCAGTTCAGCGACTTCCTGGCCAGAATTGGTCTTCCCGCAATTAATAACCATCAACTGTTTTTTTGGTTTTTAATTCAAAAACTTGTTCATGAATTTTCATCTTCACCAATTTTGGCAACCACAAAAGCATGTGGCAAAGTGTTCCTCAGCTTAACCATGTGTTGGATGATGATCCATCTTCTTCTCTGTGGTTTTCAACTGTAATGGCTATTTAATGCTTGGTAGTTGATGAGGCAGTGAAGGGTCAGTTCCTAGGGTACATATTTAAGACCCTAAGGTTTTTCTTATTCTACAGGTGTAGAATAAGGTAAAAAATCCATTAAAAAAAAAAAACAAAACAACAACAAACCAACAACATGAAAGCATTGCATGAAAGTTGCTTTGTACAGGATGCTTTACACATAAGAACTTGGGCTCTGCATTGACGCAGAAAAGCATCTGATTTTATCCATATCTGCTAGCCAAATCCAACAGCTCTGGTCACCAAATGAGAGATTCCTAATTAGACAGCAGTAAAGCTTCTCCTGGTTAGTAGGGAGCTGAATTGCTGTGTGCTGAAGCCGATGGGAAGATCACTTTTGAATTCAGTGAATCTGCAGTCAGGTCAGCGATAATTTCTGCTTCTTGCAGAAAAATATACGTGTCCTTGCTGTATTTAAACTGAATGATTTTGCAGGCAAGTGTGTTATGCAGTTTCATATGTGGCGTTTGTGCGCATGAAGTGACGTGTCATGTGTGAGCTGCAGATCTTTGTCTAACTACAGCTGTATTAATAAAACTGGCACCACATGAATCTCTTCACATTGCGTGGGCCAAAATCTAGCAAAAAAAGAATTTATTACAAATGCAAGGAAAATTTCCAACATCTTTTTGGACCTTTGGTAGTGTTTTGAAATCTCTTGTAAAGTCACTTAATCAAAATGCACAAAGCATTAGAGTACGTCAGTAAGGACAGGCCTTGGCCTCAGCAGACGGGGACTTATTTTCCATCTTTCATTTCTGCGAATCTGTTGAAAAGTAATTATTCCCTCTGTACTTTCTGTATAAGGTTGTGGAAAGACCTAGCTGCGTGATGAAAACCAGCTGCGGGCCATCAAAATAATATATTCAGTAAAGCATCTATGGTAACTGGACTGGGCAGACACCAGCCTATTTTGCATCAGACTGACTGCCCAGAATAATATAGGTGGTTTATTAGATCTTTCTCTCTGGAGTTCTTATGTCAAGTTTCAGCCAGTGAGCACCTGCAAGGTGCCTTCTTTAGAAAGGACTGGATCCACGGGAAGGTTCAGCTCTGTTTCTGAACTTGAAATAAATTATTTAAAAAAAAAAAAAAGAAAGCTGAAAAGTCTGATTTGATAAAATAAAAAGCTTCCTCAAAGAAAGATATGGTGAAAAATTCCAGCAGTCTGTAGCTTTGGTAAAAATAGGGTTGGGTAAACAGTTTGGCATGGAAGATGGTCCCTCTGCTATCGATAATTCTGCAGTGAGGTGGGCACTCTGCTCTGGGGAAAATGCCTTTATGTCAGGAAAGGTTTCAGACCACAGATCTCAGGAAAAGGGCATTTCAAGGTAGGTCTCTCTGATTGGCCATAGGGGTTATGAAGTTTGAAGATCATGGCTACTACTTCCACTGGGATTTGGAGGAGGGGGATTTCTATCCAGGGCTAAGGCAGGTATTATTCCAGAAGGGACCTAAATACAGACCTTAGGGCAGCCACATTTCTCTGTAGGTGGCTCCAGAACAGGCAGGAGTGATATAGCCATGAAATGGTTATATAGCACGTTCTTTTTCTGGACTTTCTAAAGGAAAGGAGCAATATCATTCTCCCTCCCCCCTAGTTTTCCTGCAAGGAGCTCATCAGAAAGACAGCATTGGGCACACATTGGTGAACGATCCATGTGGACTTCTTCTGTGGGAGGCAGCTGTGTTCCTGTAGTATTGGAGCTACATCTGCACAGCACTGTACCTGTGAGTTGGATTTACCAGCTTAGGAATTCAGCCCTATAGTCTGTCTTGAGGAAGCCAATACAGCTGGCTGGTGACAGTCTTGGGAAAGCAAAAGTAGGACTGTCCCCTACTTCTTCCCCTAGGAATCAGAGACCACAGCAGAGAGGACTCATTTCAGCAGAGGGAGATCCGAGCCTATATTGTTCCATTAAAAATCTATCTTTTGTTTTTGTTTGTAAATTCCATGTATACATTCTGTTCTCAGAAATTTGAAGAAAGCCAAGGAAGAGCCAACAGCAAAACAGCCTTTTATCAGGCACTGCAAAATTCTCTAGGAGGAGAAGACTCCAACACGTTCATTGAAGATGCAGCTACATGGTATTATTCCCTTGAACACTCAACTGATGATTATTCGTCTTTTTCCAGGGCTTTGGAAAATGCCACCCGGTAAGAAATTCATCCTATTACAACTGTGTGATTGGGGTTAAGCAAGGTTTGTTTTTCTTATCTCAAGTGTGTATGTATATTCTGAAAAACTAGAGAAATTCGTATGCAAATGAACACAAAATAAGGAATATGATTTCATTTTCCATTAGGTTTCCAATGTCATTGGTAAATAGAAACTGAACTGACTTTTATGCCTTGTGAAAAGTTTGAATTGTCTTTCCTGAACTGTATATTGGATTGTGTACTCTTTCATGTCAAAGATGTCTTGGTTGTTTGCGCCCTCTGCATCAACTATTTCTTGAGTCCTCCCATCCCTGTGACAATAGAAGAACTAATAGACTGGCTTTTATTCACAGTCACCTAATTATACAGTTAGATACTTTTTCTAATTTTTGCAAATTTGTAGACTGGTGAAGTTTGAAAACTTTGATTTCAGCAATTACATTAATTTTTATATTATAACCCCTGAAAAATACATTTCTTCACAATTTCAGGCTTTCTACAGGGGAGTATCCTGTGTAAAATGGCAAAGCATTTGTGAATGTTCAGAAAAGTGGCTCCCAACCCCATTCTGTGCATTGCTATCGCCATTTTACCTATGGCAGAAGAATCCCCTTAAGCTTATCCATGTATTTCCTTGACCCTTGTGTAGTCTTTTAGGCCAGTGTACAGTGATTGTATAATGTCACACAATCTCCATTTTTCTCCCTTTGTGTATGGTTTCCTATGGTGAGAGAAAGCAGAATCAGGCATTAGGATGCTCCTGTAGGAAGTCTTTTTGCGGAGGTGAAAGGAGAATTCACAATATCTGACTCTTGCCTTGTTGGATCCGTCAGGACACAGCATAGACTCACAGTGCCTCCCAGCCTCTTCCAAAGCCTCTTCAAATGTTAGTAGATGGATGAGCAACTTGCCTCCAGTATATACACTCACATACCTTGCATTGAAACATTGCAGGCAGGGACCACCGGGAAGTGGAAGATGAGCAGTGGGCCATGTTCACACCACCTAGTATATATGCATAGCTTGAACCCTTCATTGGGTATGGCATCAGGGTCCAGCAGTTCTGGATAACAGTCAGTTAGAAGAGTTAATTCCCTGTTGAACTAGGACTCCACAGCAGTCATGACCATAGAGACTGGTGGGTATCTTTAGCTTGGGTCACGTGGTGGTTTGGTCTGCAGAGAAGACTCTAGATTTTGCTCTCTCCCTCATGGGCAGCCAGTTTTCTTTAGCCAGATTTTGAGCTGTGGTGGGATGGGCCTGTTTTTCTGAAAGAAGCCAAACTGAGGGGAAATCTTACCTCCTTTTTCCTGCCTTTGTGCAAACTTGGGGGCTGGATGTTTAAGTGGAACATATTTTCAGAAAATGAATCCAAAAAATCCCTATTCCTGTCTCTGCTTCATGAGCAGATCCGTTATGAAAACACTTTACATTTCTAAGGTGATGTATTTTATAAGTTGGTGGTTTGAGTTCTAGTGTGCCTGTCCAAGCTGTTTCACCTGTGTTCTGAACCAAGACATCATAGGTACAGGCTCCTGGTATCTGTGCTTTCAGTGTTCCGGTTTTCTGTCCCACCATGAGCCTCTCTGTAAGACTTTAGAGACAAGGTTTCCTTTTCAGTAGGTCTTCATCCTCCATCAGAATTGCAGGGCATTGCTCCAGGGGGGCCTCAGGGAGCAGGAGATGGACAGGAGCCAAGATTCACTTGGAAACAGCTGATCCAAGACCAAAGTGACCAAATTTGTTTGGGGAAGGTTTCTGGGTGGTCCAGGTGTGCCGGTGCATTGAGGTCATGGAGTAAACAAGCCAGAAGGCTGTGGGTTGAGCTTTGTGTCATTTATCGAGTCTCACACCATGTCGCACTTGCCCTGCCTCGTAGCTTGTCCCAGGGGCAGGCCACCCATTCACTGTGGCATCTGGGGCCACTGCATGCAGCACACGTGGAAGCGCTGTGGTTCATGGGCGTTAAAGCCAGAAATAATCTTCATTCTGTTTCCATCACCACCGTTACCCATGGGGCTATAATTCTTCAGTCAGGTCAGTAAGTTTTTAAGCCATAATAAAACACTGACTTAAATTCTAACCTTTCTTCCCATCCAGAGATACCTCCATCAGGAGCTGTTATAACACAGGGCTGTCACATTTGATCATCCATGTTCTGCCCAGGGCTCAACACAGTGCAAACGCTGAGTTTTGCAAAGCTCTGACGGTGAGCACACTGCTCGCTCGCAGC
>NW_009258613.1:4052244-4075607 GCF_000687185.1 Egretta garzetta
GTGTGCCGGCGGGCGGGCCCGGCAGCAGCCGTGGGGGCATAGGGCTCACCTGCTTGTTTAAGACAGGAGGCAAATGACTTGGCTAAGGAAAGAAGTGAATGGCTTAAAGAGTCACCACGAGCAAGCAGAAGGATGAATAGTGAAACCAGGACATCTGATGGTAATCCTTTGCTTTAAACACTTTGGAAATTACTCCAGCTACAGCGGAAAGGGAGGGAGACATCAGTTACAGAATGACAGTCGTCTACATCAGTATCGCATAGTATCACTGAGATTCTGGGTTTGGGTCAGGGGTTTTGGTGCTTGTTTGGTTTGGTTTTGGGGGTTTTGTTTTGGTTTGGTTTTGTTTTTTAACACAAAGCTTACTACCAGCATAGATGTGCGACCCAAGAGAAGTCCTATGTGAGGAAGTTATAATTAATTGCTAAAGTTTTTACAGTATTATGAAGTGTGAGAAAGCAACATAAGAGGTTGTTATAAACTACATACATTGTGCATATTCTGTGGGTTTAAAATATTTCCACTTTAAAAATTGTTTTAGCCAAAATTCTCTGGTATTTTTCACAGGTATAAAATGAGTTTCGTTTTCTTTCTCTTTCCTTTTTTTTTTAACTGTAGTATTCCATGCCTGTAAGGAGCAGCCATTTCATTTTTTTGTGGTTACTATTTTTAATTTTTTGTTTTACTTCTCCAGAATAGCTGACTTCCCCCCTCCCCACCCCCCACAGCACCAACTGAGAGTCAGTTTTAAGTGGTGAAATGTATCGCAAAGCATTTCTTGAGAGCTAATGCTCTCCACAGACTCCCTAGTTTCCAAAGACCATCTGCTCCTGTAAAGCCCCATGCTGGTAGGCATGTGAAGAACAGTAATTTTTGTTTCATATGGGTGTTGTCAACCATAACTGTCACAGAGTATTGTGGTCAGTCAGCCCATAGCTTGTGGTCTCACAGATGGGCTTAAAATAAGCTCAGCTGAACCAAAATAGCTCCCCAAACAGTGCCTTTCATAATCATACCAGTTAAATATAGCAACATGTTTTTATACTTCTCTGACACTGTTCTTTCTTGCCATCAGTCATTCTTTTTTTACCTGCCAGGTTTGAAGGAGCAGCTAGTGTTTCAGATTCACTAAGCTGAGAACTGAAACCTCCTGCTTCCACTGCAGATATGTTTGTGTGTGCTCATGTAGTTATCGATCTATAAACACCCAAAGAGTGGGCTGAGTCTTCGGGCACATGCAGAATGAGAGGTATATACATGTGTATATACTATTGCCTTGAGGAATCATAACGAGATAGCTTGCAGTAAGGTGTCCTGTTTTCTGCCTGCCCCTCTTGAACCACTTGTGCTCTTTCCAGCTACTTCTCACCCCCCCTTCCAGTCCCACTTCTTGGGACAATGGAAGCTAGGAAGGTTTGGATCTATATTTGCTTCACTCATGCCTTTGTATTGGAATACCTGGTGATAAATTGATCATTTAACTATCTCACTGCACTCTTCTTGTTTAACCTTTCTCTCCCAGACATACTGCACCAGACATTCCATATTGATGAACCCTGGCAGAGGCCCTGCAGGATATCTCCAAAAGCGGTCTTTTACTTCTTTCAGCCCTGGGAAATCCACCCCAAAAAATGACACAGATCCAGATGCAGAAATGACATTATTGATCCTTAACACAGAAAATTACTTTTACCTTTTACTAGATGCCGTTGCAGCCTAATGGTGTCAGACAAAGGAGCTTTATACTATTACAAGCATGGACCCCCATAAACTAGACTAAAATGGGGTTGATACTCCTTATGTGTCAGATCTTGTTTCTTTAGTATCATTACTATTGTTCAACACTCCATAAACCAGCAATGTTAGTGAATTCTAAGCTGTACTGGGCTCGTAGAGGGAGTACTCCATCCAGTTCTGGGCTCCCCACTTCAAGAAGGATGAGGAACTTCTAGAGAGAGTCCAGAGGAGGGCAACAAAGATGATTAGGGGACTGGAGGACTCTCCTATGAGGAAAGGCTGAGAGAGTTGGGCTTGTTTAGCCTGAAGAAGAGAAGACTGAGAGGGGATCTAGTCAACATGTACAAATATCTTAAGAGTGGATGTCATGAGGACGGAGCCAGACTCTTCTCAGTGGTGCCCAGTGACAGGACAAGGGGCAAAGGGTACAAACTGGAGCATAAGAGGTTTCAGTTGAATATGTGGAAGAACTTCTTTACTTTGAGGGTGACTGAGCACTGGAACAGGCTGCCCAGGGGTGTTGTGGAGTCTCCTTCTTTGGAGATATTCAAAACCCACCTGGACGATGTCCTGTGCAACCTGCTCTAGGTAACCCTGCTTTAGCAGGGGGGTTGGACTAGATGACCTCCCGAGGTCCCTCCAACCCCTGCCATTCTGTGATTCTGTCCCTCAGTGCACTTGAAGGCAGAGATATTAGTTGTTTTGGAAGATATAAAGAAAGCTATCAATGTAGAGAGGAGTCTGATGGTTGTAGGGGGTTTTTCTTTACTTTTTTCTGTTATGTGACTGTCTGTTTCTTGCTCCTCCTTTTTTATCAGTGACCAGTTTATCACATGTCCCATCATAAACATGGCCAGTCACTGGGCTGCTGCCTCCAGAGGAAATGTCTTCATGTACCATGTACCTGAGAGGTCCTCACAGAGCAGGTAAGGAGATGCATTTTATTATGTTTCTTGGATTTAGAGTTTTCAAAAACAGGGCTGTCTGGGGACTCTGTGGAGTAAGTGGATAGATACAGGTATGAACAGGTTGGATTAGCAAAGGAGGAATTGGGTTCTAATAGATTATTTCTCTCTGTTGACTACATAGGAATGCTCTCTAAATTGAGTTTCCCTTTTCCAACTTACCTACCTTTGCCAGTTCCAGATAGCCTTTTAGATTTCTACTCTATATCTGATAAACATGCCACAAAGAACCAGAAGGTGGTCTAAGTCATTGGGAGCCCACAGGTCTCAAGGGAAATGGGGTCACATTTTCTGAGGACTCAACATTAATTTAACACTGCCCCCTTTTGAAATCAATGCAGTTGTACCACAGTTACACTGACGCCTTCAGGGCCTGGGTTTTATTCCTTCCTGCTCCAGCACCATGACTTGTGATCAGCCGACAGACTGTCTCATGGGAGGAGAAGTATTTTTGAACACAAGCATTTGCAGACTCAGGCTCTGTGTCATCCTTCGTGTTAGAAGCTTGCTTGAAAAATTTTTCACCAGGAGAAGCTGTATCATATTTACGTGTCTGTGGGAGATGCAAATTCCATGTTCCCTTGGGCATCGAACAAGCTGGTAGTCAGAGGCTATTAAGGTGACCTTCCCTGGTTTTATTTCAGACTGAGCTCCTCCCAGAAGTCAGGATGAGACACTGAGGTTTGCAGGCAGTGGTCAGCACCTTGGGCTGCTACGTGACATACCATGGTAGCTCCCGGGCCCTTGCTCTTGAAGGCTGAGTGATCAGAAACTGCAGTGAGAGCAGCCCCTCCTGTCCCCTAGATCCACACCTCAGGGCAGCAAAGCCCACAGGGGTGCTTAACTTCTGGCTGTTTCCTTGTGAGGGAGCAGTGCTTGTCCCCTGCTCCCTGTACTGCCCCATACCTCTCTCCAGGAAAGATTTCTGACACCCTTTCCTTTTTCTCAGGCTTTCTCTGAGAGGGCTCAGGGCAGGGACAGCAGATTCCTACTGGCACCATTTGATACTGTGAAGTTCCCCGTGAACTACAAGGGTTTTTTTTTTTCCTTTCCTGATAGCGTAGTGAAAAAGCATTCGAAAGAAACCAGCCAAGATCTAGGTTACAGACGAAGGCCATTATGCTGTGGTAACAGAGGCTCGCTTTCTTTTAGCCGAGAAGTTAATCCTCAGGGAGCCATAATTTCGCTGGCAGCTCCAGCGGGAATGTTCGCAGTGCTCTGTTTGGCTACCGATAGGCTCAGATAAGTGACTTTTACAAGGCTCCAAATAGGCCTGAGCTATGGTATGCCAAAAATCCAGCCACACAGAAAGAAAAATTGTGTTCTCAAATTAGCTAGCAAGTTTTCTCTTGCTTTGGAGAATGAGAGCGACCCAGCCGTCTATGATAAGATCTTATTTGAAAGTAAATGAAATAGTACTTATACAAGTTAGAGACACTGGCTTTGAGGCAGTGATTTTGAACGGATGAGAATTTCCTCTTCTGTCTAGCCCTATCTAAGATTTCCCTTGTGCTTGCATTATTTTGCTCTCCTTGCACTCTTCAGTGCAGTAACAATTCACATAGACTAAACTACACATTTTAATAATATTTATGTTTCAGTGGTCTTCTAAGCTAATTACTTTACATTTTAGTGCAAAACTTATTACTTCACTTTTTCATAACCCTCTTTAAAAGAACAAACAAAGCCAGTATGCTGTCTGAAACTTGTGGGAACGTGAGGCAGAGGCTCAAACGCCTTAGGCTAAGCTACTTGCAAGGAGAAATGGGCCCAAAGTGGTATGCTCCATTTACATTCTTATTCCTTTTGTCTTTATTTGTGCTTAAGTACCATTAAAACAAATGTTGTTTAGCTTGCAAAGGCAAGCACTTAAACAGAAATTGCAGAATTCAGCTTGCCCATGTACAGCAGGATCTCATCTGACACTAGGACGTGACTGGTTATGAAGTGATACCCTTGTTTTCCCAAGGGAGCCCACACCAGGTCCTTTGCTGAACATACGGCGAGTTTTTTGTTTAAAGATTGTTGTCATTCACTCTAAATGAATCCTTCCTTATTCTTCATCCCACTTTTGCCATGTGACCTCTCCCCCTCCCCCTTCCTACGCCCCCTCTATATCTTATACGTGCATTGCAGGCTGTCCAGCAGCCTCACCACGTGCCAATGAAGCGATGCTGTTGAGGGCAGGAGCTTCACGTGGGAGAGCAGCCTTAGCTGCTAAAAACTGTGAGAAACCATCGGTAATCTGAAACCAACAAAACAGTGTTTGGGAATACTATTGGCAATTTGCCCTACTGGATTAAAGCCAATGGTGTACATGGAACAGCCCTCAAGTAGAATATATAAACTAATCTTGGGGAAAGATCTGGCAACCATGTCACCAACTCCCAAGGGACTTCCCTAACCACTGGAGTAATGAGTCCTACCGGTTCTCAAGTTCTTCTTTGAAAACTGTGACTCTTCTTAGGAGGAGGAGCAGAGGCAAATTCTCTGCCAAATAACCTACAGCTCAGGCTGGAAGGTAGGATGTGTGGATTTGAACTTGCTCAGCAGAAGTAAGAACTGAATCTGGGACCCTGCAAACAACCTAGCTGTTAAATTCCTGACTAGAAGAACCCTGTTACAGCCATTTCTTTCTGTTAGTGAATGCAATAACCCACAGTATGTTTTGCACATAGTAGGTGTGTACAGGATATTCTGTGAGTAAACATAATGGATCTGATCCCCCTCAGCACACTGTAGCTGGAGGTACGCCTCATGAGATATTCCTGATCACTCATAGGCATTTAACAGAAAGACGATTTCTCAGCCTGTTTGATGGTGAATCACATCTGCGTTTGCTGAAATACAGACCTTTGCTTGTAAAAATGGAAATGTCTGTAGTATTATGTCCGTAGGGTAACGTAAGAGATAAAATAATGATTTTTGGTCTTTGGTGTCTAAATTCTTCCCAAGACCTCAGTTTACACAGGATATGGACCCTTCCCCCTTTGTGTCTGTTATCTATATCATAAAGATGATGATGATATTATTATATATTATATATAAGGACTAATAATAGCTACCTCACAGGGGTATTGGAAAGAGTACATTAAAGTGGAAAGAGTACATTATTGTGTTCAGATAACTACAATAGTGGAAGACTAGTTACTCTTAGATAAAATATCCTGACTGAGGAAATGGCCATTCACTAATTAAGATAAGGCACAGTGTAGCAACACATTCTCCAACTCCTACCCTGTCACCTCTCTCCTACTTCATGTGTGTCTCCCAAAATGTGTAACAGAACAGAGAGTTAAAATGCAGAGATGAAAAAGTACTGGTATTTCCTCTTGTTTCACATGGAGCAGCCCCTTAATAACTCACAGCAAGATAAACAAAAGGGAGAGAGAAGTCAGCCAGTAAAGACAGACCTAACTGCAATGATGCAAAGTAGTCAAAAAGTTACTAAACAGGGAGGAATTTTTACCAGTACAAGTCAATTAGCAAAAGTTCGTCTCACAGCTGGCTGTTTCTAAAACGTACGCACATACACACACATCCAAGCATGCATAGATACAGGGGTAGGATTAAAAAGGCCACGCTAAGCTGTTGTCTATGGTATATGTGGAAAATCACATAAAACCATGAACTGACAATTTTCATATAGATGAATGGATCTTGCAGAGAGCAAACTAATATCTCCTTCCACGTGGTAGCATTCTCCCCAGCTTGGCGTAACACCATGTCTGCTTTAGTCTTCAGTTCCTATTTGAATAAGGAGTAGGATACATAGCCAATTCCTGCATTAATGATCTGTGGTAAAAACATATACATAACCCAAATGCCATTTTCTCCGTCTCTTTTTGAGAACACTTAGGCCTTGGAGTAAACATTTATTCTAAACAACGCGGGAGGAATGTGACTGCTCAGCATTGCCTAGGATTAGTGGGGAGGGCTGGAGTATAGCTTCAGTTACAGTAAAGAAATGTGTGATAGGAGAAGCATGTTTTGACAAGGATAATATGATTAACTGTACAAAGATTTGCCTCGTTAAGCTTTCAAGAGGTTTCTGGGTGATTTTTGCATATTATATGAAGTAGCGCTGCTTGCCACGCTAGCATAGTTTCCAAGTCACACTGTGGTGCCCAGTGTGCTGTCTTAAAGATCGATGGATAAAAACCAGGGCTCTGCTCACTGGGGAGGCCAGATCTTCAGCTGCAGCAAGATGGCAAAGCATCATCATTGTCATTGCAGGGGTCTAACCTGAGACTTAATGAGGCTCTATCTTATAGTCATTAGCATTACCATAATAATTATTACAAAAGCTTTTGTTAACTATTGTACACGGGACAGATTCATCCAAGATTAATAGGCTGCTGTCTGTTTTGAGTCATTTTAGTTGGGGCTGACTGTACCTCCTAACTATGCACTCTTGTGTACATTGGTGTGAGTTACTAAAAGACTGCTCTGTGCCAGTGCTCACATACTTGGCTGGATTTTGATGACACTTTTTATGATTCCTGTAACTGAAGGGGAGAACTCCTGACTGATAAAATAAATGTTTGTGTATAAACCTATGCAACTATGCAAAGTATTTTCATTTTCTATTTATTATCTATCCTATGCTAATTCTGTCTGTTCTTAATTAAAGGGGATTTTTCTACTCTTTTGGTTTTGCAACAAGCATATCCCTGTCCTTTAATCTGTCCACCACTCATCCACTTGAGGCTCTCCTCCTGACAGTAGCTGTTAGTCCATGAGTACAAACACCTCATAGGCTGGGGGGCTGCAGAGTGCACTGGGTGCTGTGGAGGCAGACAAAGTTATGTCTCTGAGCTTCAGAGAAACTCATCTAAACACAGAAGGCAAGTAAGGCACCAGAGAGGTGGAAACATGAATGTGAAGATGGACGTGGTCTCCGTAGCTGGGCAGGCACCACAATCACCTTAGGCAGCGATGTACACTTGCTGCAACAACAGCTTGTAATTTTTGTCTTTAAAGCTGTACTCTCTCTCACTTAAAAGTTGTTTTAATCTTCTTGTTGGAATTGCTTCTCATCCCTCTGGCCTTATCTATTGCGTTATGCCAGCTGCAGCTATGGAAACATTATCCCACTGATTCAACCACATCGTGCCATCCTCAAGTCTTTAGACAGTTTCTGTGTTGCTAAAGGCTTGAGATCTAGACAATTTGTTTTTTCTTCCCACGGAGTGGTTTAGGAGCCTTTATCATTCAGTAGATTTTTCAGATCTTGGAAATTAGCCATAAATATGCAAAGGCAAAGTACCAAGCTCAGAAAAAGCAGAAATCAGCTTTAAGTTAACCAAAATTCAGCTAAAAGACTTAGAAAAATACAAAGCAATTTTTGGAACTGCATGTGCTGCACTGGGACAGGCTGTTCCTACAAAATGTAATCTAGAAGATAAGCACAAAGTCCATATGTCTAGAGAGACCTTACTTGGTGCTCTGGGGTCTTTGGATGGACACGTCACCTTTTTTAAAGAAATTCATTCATTCATTCAGCTCAGAAGTAGGCAGTCTGAACAAATGCATGAATTTCTGTTCCCCCAAGATGCACTCAAGTGTCAATATGCCTATTACGAGGTTTTTAATACAGTAGCTCCCTGACAAAATTCTGTAGTCTGTGCTACTTAGGAGTTCTGACAAGATGATAAAAGTGCTTTCTTCCTGCATTAAGACCTAGGTTTGGTTTGGTGGTTTTTTTTCAAGTAATGTGAGCTTTCAGGTTCTTGAATTTATTATCTGCTACTTCAGTTTTATTTTCTTCAATTGGCACAGCTATAATGCAAAGTAGAACATTGCGCGTGTTGGGAGTAATCCAAGTGGAAAAGACACAGCAAACTCCAGGATACTTTTGCAAGTCACATGTACCTATAGGGCTTTTTTGGTACAAAGGTGGATAAACTTGGCAGTTTAATCCTGTTAAGAGTTAAGCTTTTTCCATATGTCCTGATTTTCCTGAAAAGAAGAAAGATGTTCATCTGTTTTTCACATGCTTTCCCCCATTTGTTTGGCAGGACTTTGTAATGTGAGGAGACACAATGAGCCAAATGCATCCCTAGAACTGCAGAGGTCACACCAGGCCTTACATTGGCTTATTAAATTTTTATAATTATCCATATATCCTTTGATATTTTTTTTTCTCCCTGAAATCATGTACCATTTCCTTTTCTAAGATGTGTGGTTATACATAATTTTTTAAAAAAAATGTTTTTGTTTATCATCAAAATTAACATTTTAGTCCAGGCAAAGGGCTGCTCCTCTCCCAAGACATTGATGAGATGGTGCCTGTTAACAGCTTAGGTTACTTGATCCTACTCTGCAAATCTGCTGGTATTGATGCAAAGAGAATGTAGACATGTGCAAACAACAACATACAGTATTACCTTGCTTGCTGCAAAAATTAATTATAAATTCATTTATTGGAAATAAACACAGAACGGGCCACAGGATCATTCAGGCAGTGGCATTTTATATAAATTGTGTCCTCTTCTCCAGGGACATTGTTGTTATGAAATCCTATCTCGACTCAAACCAGCAGGAGATTTATCACCCACTTTACGAGTCTGGGTTTCACCTCTGCTGTTCAATCCAATCAGCATGTAAATGACCTGTTCTCACCAAAGAGAAGTGACAGTGGATAGGCGTTTTGTTTTGTTTTCCTAGTGATAAGCCTGTCCTTGCCAATGAGATACTGAATGGGGTCTTGAATATGAGTCTAGGGACTCAAAACCATGATCCCCTCTCTAACACGGACCCTTTCACAGAATTGTTAGAATGAGCAGTTATGCTCATAAAAGTTTACATTTAAAGGAATAATGGTTTTCTTGTCTCACAAATCTGTCACAGATCACCAATGTCTGCTAAGTTTAGTGACTAACATGAGTTTGAGTTCTTCAAGATTTCTCAGACAATCATTGTAGCTGAAACAAAATGAACAGATCTCTCTATTTCGCCTCCTGAAGAGGCTGGGTTGCAATGCTCTAGGCGAACTGAAAGGTTTGTGTAGGCATTGAAGAAAGATGGATTTGCCCAGTAGACTATTTATGACTTATGATGCTACTGTCCCCAGTGTTGATGGGGTTGGGAACTTAAGCCTCTGACTCTATCTGCTTAGGTTTTTGCTAGGCCCAGCTTACTGAGCTATGCAGCCTGGCTTCATATCACATAGGGTAATGGGAATTTTGGCCAACACCTCTAGTCAAAGCTGTGGGAGACTAGAGAACATTTCAGGGTCAAGGCTTTTCAGGATGGAGTTTGAGAAATGTGGCTGCTAGACTATATTTGGTCCAACCTTATCATTCATTAAAAAAACCAAAAACAAGCAAAAACCCAGAATGCCAAGGCAGTATCCCTTGTGAAAAAGGCAGTGCTTGTGTCATAAAATGGACAGTAGGTTGAGTATATAAAATTGTATAAAAAGAAGTTTCAAGAAAATTGGCTAAACCTGTTTGTATGAATGAAGACAGAATGAATTTTGGAGTGAAAATATCAATTAAATTCCTCCCACATACTATTTAAGATGTGGTGTCAGGTTCTTCAGTAGGTTTAAATTTCCATTTGTGTAGTTCTCTTCCCTAGTTATCAGTAAAAAATTTTAAAGCACAGAAAGAAATTAAACTTATAGCCACATATTAGTTTCTTGTTCTAGACCATATATATTAGAAAAGTATTCTGTTAATAGTTATCTGTGCTTTATGAGGGCTAAAATGCCTATCATTCTTGGTCAATACAGCTAAAAAGATTGATAAATAAATACTCCTTTGGTATGTTTTCTTATGACAAACTGATTCTTCTTCAACTCGCTTTTTCATCCTGAGTCATTTGCTGGTAACTCTGGCTGAACTCTAGCTAAAGTTATGTTTATCTTGTTATTTAAAAATTTAAATAATAGGATAGCAGTGGGAAGTTTGGTGTTTTGGTATTGTATAGGATATCATTTGAATTTTGAGTTAATTTACATTGGCTTCTATCTGTGCATGCAGATTTAAAAGAGAATCAAAAACTGCATTAAGCCAACTAAGAATAGAAGCTGTGACTCAAAAGGCTTTGAGATTAGTTGAAATTGTTACATTGGAAAAGTAACAACTATTTTTAAATGAAAGGAAAAAAAAAAGAGAGAATTAGGCTATAGTCAGTCATTAATCATCAAAATGAGTTTCCAGTATGAAATAAGTAACCGGACCTAGAACAAGGACAAAGTTCAAAATGAGAGATAAGTCCTAATTTACAATGGATCACAGTGTGAGGTATCTGCAACCCCAGCTCCAAGTTGTGCATTCAGTCCTGATGTAGAATAGCAGGGTGGTCTGCCAGGTCATATTCTTCTGTTCCGGCAGCCGTGATTATGGATAGCCATTAATGACAATTCCATTTTGCAAAGAAAATTATTGGGGATTTCTGATTTGGGTTTTGTTATTGTTGTTTGGGTTTGGGTTTTTTTTTAACTGTTCCAAAAGCTTGTGGTTAAAATACTCACTTCATCTGGTGGAAATCTTGATTTACATCTATGTTTTGTTTGATTTGGAACAAGAATTTGAACCAAATCAACATAACCTGGGTATTTTGTTCTAAATTCTGATTTTCTCGTCTATTACTTGCCTCGTTGAAGCTATTCTTTGTATGTGAAAGCAGTCACAGTTCTATAGAGCAAGCAGTGGAGTAATTGATGGCTAAGAAATCCCTTTCTCTCTTTCTTACTTGGAAACATTTAAATGGAAACTCCGTCTCAGGCTCAAGGAAAATTTTCTCAGAACCAATACCTTCCCAATTAAATGGGTTGGCACCGTATAATGAAAATTCCCAGCAAGTGATATTTCAGGGTCTGCTGTTAAATTGTTGGCTATGAATGTCACACAGTTTCTGATTTTACTACCTGTTTTTCTGTAAATGGGATAACTGAACTCCAGTAGTGCCTCCTTCTGAAGTGAAGTAATAATTCTCCAAGGGGAGCTCACTGGAGTGTGAACAAAGTGGCAGGGTCCAGCTATAACTTCCCCATGGCTCAATTTACCAGTCTGTCATACCGTCACATAAGAGCTGTGAATCTGTTTCTAAAAAGAAAAGGTATATACAGAAGATCTGAAGTGATACCTTTGCATGAAGTGCTAGACCCGTGAAGTCACCAAAGCCACGATTTCATCCTTACACATAACTACATTCACCGCTGTTATTAAAATACTAGATCTGTTCCTTGAAAAGAGACTTCTGTAGGGGAAGGTACTATTAGTTTGTCTTCCTTAAAAATCCCTTTTGCCATTGTCTCTGCCATCCTCCCTTTTATCAAAGTGTCCTCTGAAGTCCACCAGCTGCTGGCACTGCATTTCCCCATTTAGAGCTGATGCTGTTGAGTCACCTCTGTGACACCCTGGGGTTCCAGGAGTGCAGTGTGGAGCAGCTCAGCAAAGAAAAACCTCCCTGCAGAGCTAGCAGAGTACAACAGCAAAGCTATACATGCTTATCTGTCACTCCTGTCTTTCTCTCACTCCACTTTCCATTCAGTGAAAACAGAATCACTACCTGGTGCTATCCTGAGTATGCTCAGAGCTCCTACAAGACTCTAAAATCCTTGTTTGGGTGTTTCTGGCCATTTTGCATTCCCCTCTGGCAGTCATGGATGATGATCAGGGTTTGAGGGAGGAGACAGTAATGTTCCCCTGATATTTGCCATCTAGCTGCCCTCTAGACATTTCACAGCTGTCTTTACTGCTGTTCTCTGCACATATGTATGTGCCTCTTTCCCCTCTTAGTCTTATGTTTTCTTTCTCATCCTTCTACTACGGATACTCACTGGCCAGGGTGTGGAAGCATCAACCAGAAATATTGAAAGCAGTCCATGAAACTGTAGCATTTTTTTTACCACTTTATGTCTCTGTATCAAACCCATTACAGTCATACAAATAATTTCAGTCCTAGTAAGTTCGCTGTTTAGGATTTCGCTGAATTTTAGTCTGCACTGTGACCTTAACAGTTTTCACCTCTAGAAACATCAGGGCTGAGAACACGGCCCCATTTGGGGGGAAACCCTCAGTTGCCTCTGCCATGCTCTCCCTAAATGGGTACGTTTGTCCCTTCTTTGCATTTTAACTAATTTCATGTCCTCTATTCTATTCAAAAGTGACCCTTTATTGAAAAGAAAATAGCTCCTTTAAGTATATCGTACCTTTGCTGCAATACTCACACTAAACATTGCTGTAATATACTGGGCCAAGCAAATTATTTTTAAAGCAAAATTATTAAACTATGATCTTGCTTAATCCCTCTATAAACATTTGGGGAAGAAAAATATGCTTTAATCTTGTTTCAGTTCTACATTTTTTTGGTGAATAATCTGTGAATAATTCACTTTCCAGATGCAAAGTATTACTGAGGTATTATGATAAGACTAAGGAAAATACAACCAAAGATGTATTTCATTTAGAGGATTGTGTGTTTGTTTTTCAAAATAGAGGCTTTGGTGCCACCACTCATAAAATGTAAAGGAGTCCTCTTGCTTTCAGTCCACCTGCCCATAATGGTTTCAACTACATGCCTTGTTCCATTAGAGGCAGTATCAGGGTCATATCAAAGTGCCTGCATTTCATGTCCAAAGATAAAATAGTTTCAGTTGTTCCACCTTTTGACAACAACCTCTGCAGCTACCACAGATGAAATCTTGCTGAGTGGATCTAGGTTTTGTTTGTCCTAGCTTCACAGACATCTGCTTCTTCTCCCAGGTCCCCTGATGCTGTCTGCCTTCATGCAGCATTTAACCAAGTCAATAAGACCTTTGTCTAAATGTGGGTTACAGAAAATGCAATTGGACTCCATACCAGTAATGTCTCCATCTGAGCTGTGGTTCAAAGTTATGTGTTGAGCACAGTTTAGTTATAAATTTATTAGTAGAAGTTGCCCACTGTTTTTTAGCAGGACTTGAATATGTTGAGTTCTGTAACTTTTGCTACAGGTGTTGTCTCGCCTGGACAGCCTTGTCTCTGAATTGTTCAAATATTCCTTATTATATGTGTTAATTATTACATGGAAGTAAACAACAGTTATTCTTTCTTAAGTCTGATTTAGGTGATTACCTCAAACTCTTTTGACTTAACTGCCATAAAAAACTTCAGGAGAACAGAGTGTATGGGCCAAAACCACCCAGCCAGCAGAGAAATTAGATTAAAACTGTGTCTAAGAGAAATCTTCACAAACATCTCCTATTACATCTTTCCTTATCCAAAGATTTGGGGCAGAATGCTGGCCCCAGTGAAGTCAATGGAAAAACTCCAATTGCTGTTAAGAAGGGCCAGGATTTTATTCCAAATCTGTGAAATAAACCATAATTAACCTTCCATCATGGCTGCCAGATTCCATGTCACCACTTGCTTCCACTTTCTGAATTCAGTTTTAGTGAAAATCTGTACAAAACTTAAGAGGCATTTAAGGAATAGCCAAGTTATTTCTCCCTCTGTAACTTTCACTTATATGCCCAGTTAATTTAGAAAATATGCCCTGCTGTCTTCCACAATTTCCTCTTATAACAAATGTTGAAGACCCTACATTAACTTAATAGCAAATTCTCCTTGTTATTGCTTGTTCTTCTTTTATGTTCTGAATTGAAGAAGCCCCACAGCTCACCACACTCTAATTAATCGTCATTAATTATTTAAAACTTTGCTTTATTCTCCCTTTTTCACACAAATAAATAAATAATCTTTTTAATTATCTTTATATAAATATTTTTTTTTAGTTCAGGTCAGGAGCTCTTGCTGGATGTTCAGTATGCATTTGGACTGCCATTCTACCCTAAGTATGAAAAACAATTTACTCTGGAAGAAAAGAGCCTTTCCTTGAAAATTATGCAATATATCTCTAATTTTGTAAACTCGGGGTAAGTATGTGACACTTA
Organism: Egretta garzetta; assembly: GCF_000687185.1. Lineage (NCBI taxonomy): Eukaryota > Metazoa > Chordata > Aves > Pelecaniformes > Ardeidae > Egretta > Egretta garzetta. Next base: position 4,066,834 of record NW_009258613.1, read on the forward strand.
AGAATTGCTATGGTTGAGGAGGGGGCAAGAAGTAGAGGGAATAGTGTCCAGATCCTCCCCTCACTCAGGTAGTCTCCATTTCCTCTAGCAATTTGTAATCCTACAGAGAGAGAGATGGTCAACAGTATTGGAAAGTCAGATACCAAATGCTTGTCAAGCAGATACCAAATATTTGTAGTATGACACTTAGCTGGAAGTAATAGGTATTTTATCTCCGTGGAGCAGCTGCAGATTCTACTTAAACATATGGGGGCTACAAAGGCCTTGGTGTTGTTTCCGAACTTAGGTCTAGGACCCAAATTCTGAAGGGTCTAGGCCAAAAGTGCCCTTATTCCCAGAAGAAAGGGGAAAGCACACAAAGACACAGTGAATCCTTTACCAACTACTGAGGAAATAACCCTCAGCTTTACTGTGCTGTGACCATGCTCAAGAATGAGGAGTGTCTCTGGAAAGCTAGTGTGGGAACTGTGATTTCACGTGCTTTTTAAGAGTACCTTGGGTTGCTTTGGGAGTGAGACCTGTCGAGGGCATTCATAAGCCTGTGTCTATACAGGTTCTGTGTACCTGTTTCCTAGAAAGTGAACCAGACTAACGAGTTACCATCAGGTGAGACACTGTGAATGATTCACCAGTCTGGACTGAATTTGAACACTACTGGTCAGAGGGACTGGATACACATTTCCTTGACCCAGGCTATCACCTTCTGCGTTTCAGTGTTCAAGTCATTGTTTTCCAATGATTATTTCTCCTGTTCCTTTAGAAATCCAAACTATCCTCATAGTTTCTCAAGAAGAATGTCTGGGGTGATACCCCACTGGCCTATGTATCTGCCAAATGATGATGGTGATAACTACAAGGAGTTCACTGTTTCCTTGCCAACTCTTAAAGGATTGAAAAAAGCAGACTGTTCCTTTTGGTCTGATTATATCAGAAGACTGAAAGCATCCACCGGTAAGCAGAATGTTTTATGTCATTAAATAAAACCTAAATTCTCTGCTTAATATTTCCCTCTGGCTGTAGTCCTGTTAATTTTATAGTTATGTCAGTGTCAAAAAATATTTTTCATAGATGAAACATCTTGCACTGTCCAGGGTATATAGTTGAGACACTGATGCAACACTAAACAAAATTATTCTAAAGCACACGGTGTGTAAATGAAGCTATATCTTCTAACAGTCTGCTATTTGCAGTCATAATATAGACTTTTACTAAACTGGACTTTTGTCTACTCGAAGCACCTAACATGAGAATGTTGAGATTCATGTGACATAGGAGCACAATAATTTCCATCCACTTTAAAGTTGCAGCTGAGACTTTAGATACATCTCAGTATCGGTCCTGCATGTTTTGACTTCACACTACATGGTTTCTTTGGGGTTTTTTGTAGCTGTGCTTGTTATGCCCCTTGTATTTCTTCGTCTCCATAAATTTTCATGCAGCTGTGAGATCCCTTCAATTTTTTCTTACTGCTTAGAACAGTAAGACCACATCTGCTGAGATTTCAATCTTCTGCTCTGAACACTCCATTTATTCTGGTAAATAAACTCCCCTTCATGTCTGTGTGTGTTGTAAATAAATTTGGATAGCCTCAAGAAAAGCAAACAAAACCATCCCTTTTTGGCAGACTGAGATGTTTTGAATTATTCTTGGAAGCTTGCAAGCTTGCAAGTCTTCCTTATGTCCTAAGGGCTCATCTTCACAGTGAACACAGTCCAGGCCCTTTCTGCTTCGAATGGATATTGCATTTCTGGGAACAAAATGTACTCTCCAAGACACCAAGCTACCTAGGCTATCTGTGCCTGACAGACCGCTTCAAATGGAAACTATAATGTCTCTGAACCACCAAGTTGGTGGTTCTCATACAAAACCAAAGCGTTACTCATGGTCTTTCTTCAAAAGTGGACTCAGGATTTTGCTGCAGGCCTTTTCATCAATTTCTTAGTATTCCTCAGTGTCATTAAGTTCAGAGGGGATATTTTGATTTCTCTGATGGCTTTCTGCTGGTCGAGATATTCCTAATTTGCAAAGCTTGATTCTGATGTTTAAACAGTCCTGTGTATAGCTTCTAGATCTTTTGGGACTTACTTAATCTCACAGCAGTATGGCTGCATAATGCCAGACTTGGTTGAAGTCACAGCTCTGGCAGCATGGCTATTGACCGAGCACCACGGACAGAGGCTACTCCCAGCATTGACAGAAAATCCCCCCAAAAGGTGGGAAAATATCTACAGACTGTTTTTGAGATGGAGAAAGTTTAAAACCATCCAGACTGGCATAAGAACAAAACAACATTTGTGTATGTGTCAGTCCAATGGTCTGCCTAGCTCAATATCCTGCCCTCGTCAGTGGCCAAAACCAAATACTTGAATGTTAAACATAAAAATTGAGAGAGGGAGAGAAAACCACACTGGAAGACTTCACAAAGATGAGTCAAATTTATTAAAACAAGCCACACAGTGTGAGATTTATGGAGTATAGATTGTCAAGGAGAAGGTTTAAAAAGTACATGTCAACATGTTATGCTGCAAGCGGAAGTGAGTACACCCTGCCTGCTCTTCAAGCCAGTATTTGCTTGGCCTCAGCACCATGGTAATGCAGCTACACAGTTCACTTCTAAATTCCATCTCACAGCAACATTGGCTTGTCACCTCGCTTTGATAGTCATCTTTAATCTTATCTCACCCTGGAATACTGAAACTTCTCATATGACTTCTACTTAAATAGACATCATATAAAACCCATTTCTGCTCCAGACCCCAACATGGGATGGTAACTTACAGAGATGCCTGCTGTGGGTGTCTTGATAACAATCTGAGCCCACCTTCTTGTGAAAAAAACATTCATAATGTTCATCATTTTAGCTAGAAGGACTGTATGAACTCCAGATGCTGATGGCTGAACACCCTCAATTTCTTTTTGAGATGAGGTTGTGCTGCAATTCATGTCAAAGCAGTGTCAGTCCATCAGTACAAGTTAATCACTTGCGTTGTTCCCCAAAATCACATTCTGCAGGAGTGCACAAAGGAGATTCTAGAATGAGTTCAGTCAAGAGAATGGAAATCTTTAGGGTGTTGTTTTTTTTTTAAAAAATCCCTAAACATCATGTTGCTGCTTGGTTGGTGTGCCTCCTTGTACCAGAGGTAGCTTGCTGTACCTCCCTTCAGAGCTGAAGCACTTCACCTCTGTTGTTACCTGACTCCTCCAGAATCTGTTCCTGGAGACCTGCCAGGATGTTTTATGGGATCCTGGCATGATGTTGGATGCTGGATTTGAGAGAGCACTGCTGCAAACCATTTTTGGATGATGTACCTTGTGCTCCATCCTGAGGGGGAGCTACCTATTTGTCAATCAGCTACTGTGAGAGCCAATCTAGCACATACTTAGTGGAAAAAAGAGCAGATTCCTGCCTTTCAAAAATTATAAATCTTCATGATAGTGTTTTTGGATTGCATGTGACACTGTTCATCCTGACTGCTGAGTCTCAGTTGTTGTAGGTTGCAATTTGTGGCCCCATGCCAATTAGATGTAGTTTACAGGTGTGGCAGCAAAAGGAATTGCCAATTAAACAATTCAGTTTTCACATCCAAGTGCAAAGCTGTAGACTGTCTAGTCTGATGCAATCTCAACCAACTGTGATGAATCCTGTTTTGTCCATCTCACATCTTCCTTCAAACCAATGTCTTTCCAGCTTCAATTATCATCTGTGATCTATAAGCAAAAAAACCCCAACAAACCAAAAAACCCAAAATATTTCAGTAAAATGGAGAAGAACTGGACAAACCACTGATCATAAAATCTCTTCAGAATTTTTTCTTCATCCTTTGTTTACTGTGATGTGAAAAGTCTTGACCTAGAAATGTCAAATTAGGGATAACTAAAGGCTCAAAACTCAATATCTTAGACCCTAGGTCTCAGTCCAACAGAAAACCGAGTTAATCTTAAATTCATAAATTTCAGTTTCTGGAATAAAGCCTCTCATATTTAGAATCTCTTGTACAGCTGAAGTTACATGTCTTTTAGGTTATTCACTGCTGGATCTAGAAGCTGTTGTGTATATATGCAGCTTAACTGTTACCTGTAATTTTCTTTTCATTTAGCAAAAATATTGTCCAAGTTGAAGTAGGTGTTTCATTTTGTGATCAGACTGCAATATTTAATGATGGAATGTATCATTTGTTCCTGGCATATAATTGAAATGTATGTTGTCATAATTGAAGATAATTTAACAAAAGTAATTTCATAAATGCAGTGATTCTGCATGGTATTCACTGGCAGTGCCTTTACAAATTATGGAGGAAAGTTTGAATCTGTTTCATTGCAGATGATCTATAAATCTGTCCAAGTTTTGTTTGAAACCAGTTTGTTGTGGGGGCAGTTTACCTGGGGAATTATGAAAGTGATGGTGCTCAAAAAGGTTTGGATTTCGTAAATGGAGTTCCCATGGTTGCATTTCAAAGACTGCTTTATATTCTGAATTACGATGGTTTCCATGGGAAACATCAAAACGAGAAACAAGAAGAGTGGCCATTCTGGAAAAAAGCCGTGGATGGCTTTTTCCAGGGAATGTGTTAACAACTTGAAATTCAGTTAAAAACAGGAGCTCCAGAATGTTTATGCATATTCAGACAGTATGTCTGAATGCTAAAATTCCCCTTGCATATAGTGGTGGACTGCACTGCATAACAGTAAGTGCCTTTATAAGGGGCCTCTCACTGCATCCCAAACAGGTCTCGAGTCTACATCTCTTACTCATCTAACTGGTATCTAAACAGAACCAGCCCTCCTAAAATAAGTGCCTCTGTAAGCAGTGTTGCAACTGGGGAGGAGATACATTTAGTGTCTCTGAAGTGAAATCTTGTCTGCCTAACTCGTGCCTAAATTTAGACATTTAGGCGTATTTTACATGTCCAAGTTAGCCAGACTGGACCACACCTGTAGACAATTCAAGGGCTAGCAAAGCTGAAGCCTTCTGCATTTTCTCTGAGACACCATGTGTAGCCACACAAGAGTCCAAATAAAGCAACAGTGTTTATAGTTCAGACTTGAATCAAGACCGAATCAGGAATGTTGTGGTTAGCATTCATCTTTTACCCATTCTATTCACACCTTCTTTTTGGAAATCTCCACTAGAAAACAGATTCCTTTAGTATGAGGGCCTTCTGTGCAGCAATGAGAGCACTCTTGGTAGGATACATTAAATAAACACCATCGGTACACTTTATGGCACAGTCCGGTCTTGTTGAGGCAACTGCGCTTCTGAAACAGGGTGCAAGACTAAAATCACAGAAGGTAAAGAATAAGGAAGAAGAGATCTATCAGAGGTGGGTGCTTGGGGCTTTATATATGCCAGAAAGACAAAAAAATAATGCTCTCCACGCTTCCTGCCTGGTAGATGAGTATCAGGAGATAATACAAAAAAGAGAATGTCTTGCACAGGTGGACTGCATACTATTATGCATTCCAGTGGCAGTTATTTAAAGCATGCGGGAAGCATGATAATTAATTACCATTAGGTGATCTGTCATTACCCTAAAGCATTTTGCAAATGGACTGCAAACTGAGAAAAATAGCTTCCTGAACATTTATAGCTGCATAAAAAGGCTCTTAAGTGTCATTGACAAATTGTATACCTTTTAGCTTACTGCATCAAAGCTATGACATTTATTTTAATCTTAATTATATTGTCTTTTCAGGAAGTGCAAGTAATGGAGAGCCATCTGCAGAAAACAGCCCTAGTGAAGCTCCCAGTGAAGGACTTGCCTCCCAGGAGAGCCAGCCACTGGGAGACAAGGTGGCTTACAGCAGATAGAAAGTCACAGTCCTGTTGGATGGGTTTGTCACACAATTGTGTATCCATACAGCGGTGTCACCCCGGATGAACAAGTTGCTTCCTTTAATTAACTTTCCGAACAAGTAACGTAGACTTTTCAAGAAAGTAGTTTTTCAAGAAAATTGTTGAATGTGGCACAAAATAAGCCCTACAGATATTATTTTAGGTCAAAAGAAACTGTAATTTGAAAAATGAAGAATCAATAAAAACAGCAAAAAAACAAACAAAAGTACTTGGACTTTATTTCTTGCAAGCACCCAAGTGCTCACACATTGTAGTACCAGCAGCCAGAAAAGGATGTACATTGAAACTCTGAGAAGTCCCTGAGCTGACGAGGTTTAAATTTGCCACATGTCATATCTGACTTGTTCATTTTTGTTACTCATCCTATCACAAGTTGCCGATAGGAGTGGGAGGCTGGTTTGGCATTCTGGAGAAAATTAAAAAGCTTCAAAATGGGCAAGGGATGGATCCAGTAAGAATGATGTAAGAAGGGACTCAAGAGCATACATTGACTGTGTTCACATGAAGTCAGGCACATGCACATGCTATATTCAGCTCATGATCACGTGTGAAAATATGTTTAAGAACATTTGGGTAAAACACAACAGAGATAATACAAAGCAGATGTTAATTAAAGCTTAGAATATGCTGTCCTTGGAACATTTATCTTTTGCAAGGAGAAGGTGAGATACAGAATAGTTTTGGAAGTGTAAGGAAAAGTGCACCATAGGGTATCTCTAATGGCTCTGAAGGCAATTTGGGTTAGGTTGTTAATCCATTGCTGGGATCATTTGGCAACAGATAATCCTCAGTTGACAGAATATCACACACATGTTCATGATACTTGAGAACAAAAAGTAAAACCAAGGTTGCCCTGAAATTAATAGCAAAATTTCCATTGATTTCAGTAGGACCCAGATTTCTTGCGCAGCACTGAAATGATTTAATAAAATTACTCATAAGGTTTTGTTTGCTGCTTGGGACCTTTCCCAGTGCATGAGTAGTTACTTCTGTCTGCCATGTATCCAGGTTTCCAAAGATTTTACCTAGCTAGAAGAAAAACTGTGTAAGTCATCATTCTTATACTTACATCCTGTTCAATAAACAATAAAAAGAACAGAAGAATCAAGAAGCTTGCTAACTGATTAAATATAAAAAAAATAAAGATGGAGAAATCAAACTATGTTTTCCGTCATTGTCTTTGCCTATGCTACCTAACTGGTAATTCAAAAAAGAAAAGGTTTAAGAACTTTTTTAAAAGCCCAGATCTTAATCAGATAGCTCAACAGAGGATGCTTTCTTTGAAGCAGTTGTGATTCCTTGGCCAAGACCAGGTTTACTTTTTTGTCTTTTGAGACTGCTCCTGGAAATCGATATCTAATAGATTCTATTTAAAACTTAATGCAGCCTGCTAAAGCCTCTTATTTTAACAACAGCTATGATTTTACATGTGCCCACATATGTAGACAATCATGTCTCCAGCATATGTCCAGCCCTGGGAAGACCCAAAGCTGAGCTGCAGTATTCCATATTCATCTAATAGTGAGTTGGGTTAAAAAAAATGTGGGTTTTGCTAGCTCTGTCACCTAATTTCCACAATACCAGCATCCCAGTCCTCCTTAGTTTGACACTAATAGTCCTGTGAATCTCTATTATTTTATATATGTATTTGTGTGTGTGTGTGTATATATATTATATAAAAATTTTCAGCACTTGAAAAGTTCTTCATCCATTAAATAAATGCATTATAACTCATCTAAAAGTATTTTAGGTCACTTTGCTCTCTATACTTCTATCTTTCATTCCCAACACTGAGGCACCTTCTCCCAACTAATGCTCTTTGTTTCTGCTCTGTACTCTTTCAAAAAATCAGATTCTGCAGAACACCAGCCAAATCCCTGTGAAATACCGACATTAACTGGGCTATTGTTTGTAGGGAACGGGCTTCATATAGCCATATGCTAGGCTGTATTATCACACTGAGTCAAATATCACTTTGGGGAAAAATGGGCCATGAGACTAACAGTTTTGGTGAACCAATATCCCATAGCTCCTGTTAAAGAGACATTAGAAGGCTATTGTACAAGCACTGGAATGCTAAACATAATGCCTAAATTATTTAAATCCTAGTAAACTATAAACATGCGCTTTTAATGATTATTTTATCTAGATGAATATTTACAAATAGAAATGCAAATGAAGACTTTTTTTCCCTGCTGTGTATAGTAACTTCAGTAGTATCATTCCAAACAGGCCAGCTTCCCAAAAAATAATTAATCTCAATTGGCTTCTAAAGAATCAAATTGTAAGAAAAAACAAACACCTCTAATAAATTCAGTAACTCCAATGCTCCAGTATGCTCAGCTCATCAGGGTTCCTTTCATAACACGGTGAACATACTGTCTTCTGCATCGCAGTATCATAAAGCATAACATACAAAATTAAATATCTTTGAGAACTAATTATTGTACACAGCAACCCCAGTGTTAATCTGCTGCCTATGGAACTGGTAAAGACAGGACAGATTTAAAACTCTTCAGTATTGACTCATGGTAGTGAAAGACAAATATATAATCTTTCCTGCAATTCAGCTCCAGCCTGAGCCCAGATATGCCTCTGGAATTTCAGAAAAGGTTTTAATTTTGAGCTAGGAACTCAGCAGCTTAGTCTTGTAGCCTCCTAATTCCAGTCTTGGCCATCTGGTAGGCTTGGTAGGTAGGTAGGTTATGACCGGGCTTTTAAGTGACGCCTCGTGAGGTATTTAGCTCGATTGTCAGTTTGGTAAAAGAGCCTTTTTAAGTATGGAATTTTTGTAAACCATATTTATTTCATTAGTGGCTCCCTGCCCCAACCCCACCCTGTTGCACTGGATGCAGCTCTTTGGACCATTCTGTCTCTCTCCAGGTTTCCTAGAAGCCCTCATGCTCTTTTCTATAGCCTA
>NW_009258613.1:4075687-4093508 GCF_000687185.1 Egretta garzetta
CTGTTCATTCTCCATACCTCTTTTAATGTTCTTCTGCCAAGGTGCATTTTGATGCAGACAAATGCAGTCTCATGATCTCATGTGTTCATCTAACCCCATATTTCACTCATCTTCCATCCTGGGTCCTGAAGTTCAAACATCTTTGAAATCTGAAGTGACATTTGCAGCAGTACACATGATCCAGTCTTTGTTCATAAATCTGGCCACCTTCTTGACTTTACTACTCTTCCTCCTGGGGAAATACACGGCTAGAAATAGCCCAGTCAAATCCAATAGGGAAAGTTAATTAGAAAAGCCTATGTGTGGGGCGACTGACAGAGAGGTCGGGAGACTTTAGCCTTAGTGATACTGAGAGGCCAAGTCTGCTCCCACATATCATTCTTAGTAAGAAAAATACATTCTCAGACTATTTAGGTCATCGTGCTTTAAGCTGAAATACCAAAGACTTCAGCGATCTGGAAGTGAAACAATGCACAGAAGCATGCTGAGTAGAGCCATGCTTTCCTCCCTCCTGCTGCAAATAGCTATAATTTATTAAAAGTGAAGCATCCTTTGAAACTTCCTAATGAACACACACACAGACAAACCAAGCTAATGCCCATTAAGTCATTTAATCTAAACTTTTTGAAAGACAAGCCCTCAGAACCATTCTGTATATGGAGCTGAGGCTTGGATATCTAACCTACAGCATTTTGTGTGATTCTTTTGCACAGGACATATTAGACAACAGAAAAAAAAATGTAGAGCATTAGAAAGATTTTACCATGCAGAGTTGGAAAGAAAACAACTGACTAAATGGCAATGCTGGAACTTTAATTGTTTTCATAAGTACTTGACACATACAGCTGGAACATCACGGTTGTTTGTTTTCCTGCTGTTGCAGGCACCCACATCATATAATTCTCTTGGCTGTATTTAACAACTCAGTCTTTCACTATATCAGCATCACAGCCAATACCCTGTGTTATGTGAAAGGCTCATATTCTCTCTAACTTGCTCCAGCTATGGTATATAGCAGTGGCTTATATAGTAGTAATTATAGATTTATGGATCGTCGCTCCTCCCTATATGAAGCTAAAAAAATAAACATGATCACAAAGCCGAAGATCCTCCACATGGTTCTCATTTGGCCTTTGAAACATAGACACCCGCCTAGCAGGGATTTTATATAAGTTTCAGGTGGTGAGAGAATTTGGTTAATAGGAAGCGTGATAGTCAGTGCTTTCAACTTTTTCTATTTCCATGACATTGATCTGGCCCAAAGCTGAGAGGTCACTAGTTCCTGCCCCTGCAGATGTGGATCCTCTAACGTGGCCTTTGGTCACGATGATGTGAGTTCCCTCTCCCAACTTTCCAGCTGCCCAAGAAAGACCCTTTGATTCCAGCAGTGACTAAAACTCAGCGAACTTCAGCTGAGAGCTGATGTGCTGTCAAGGAGAATTAAGACAGTTTTGCATCAGTATTCCTGCCAAATTTACTCATTCTTTCAGAGGCTGGCTGTATGACTGGGTGTGGAACATGCCACATTTCACAGCACAGATTTTGAGTCATTACAAAAGCTGTTACGTTGTTATAAGGAGACCTCTTTTTCCTTACTGATGTTATTCCTCAAGTATTCTGGTATCATGGTACGAGAGGCAAGGTCTCAGTAGTTTATCTTGGCTGCTTCCTATGCAGTCTCTCTATAGAAAGGCTAGTGAGCAAAAATGAGCAAAGCTGATAGTATCTTGTAGGCCACTGCATCAAAGTCAGACAGGACTGGATATTTTTAAATATTACAGCTGGTTCTCAAAGCTGACTAAGGAATTCTCTAAGTAAGATTCCACTAACCTGTAGGGAATTTGGATGCTCTGTTCCCATTATGGCTTTGGAAGTCCCACCCAACATCTGTGTAATGGTCAGTGCTCATTTAGGAGTCTTGGCCCTTTCATAATGAGCGGATGTCCACGTTGAAAAGCACCATTGCAATTGGCAGCAGTTCATTGGCTCGTGAAGGGACAATTTAGCTTTTTGCTTAGCTTCCCTCTAAGATTGGAGATTGAGACTTTTAGCAAGACAGACCAAAAAAAAGTTCGCCTATTATTTTTGTTTCATGTTAATAGCTGGCCAGCTTTCAGGGGCATCTAGAACTTTTCATGACCATTATTTGTTCTTCACATATATGTACTCTCTCACACCACATACCCCTATTTTGCAAAAATATAAAAGAAGTCAGTGGAGTCACAAAGAGTTTACAGCAGCATTTTGTATGTGCCACTGAAGGTAGTGATTTGGTCTGCGTATGTCAGGTAGTTTATGTGAAACAAGAGCCCGAGCTGAAGAGCAAAGAGGTTTATTGTTTCTTAGTTCAGCCCCCACAGACTGACCCATCACATGCAGAAAGTGCATAAAGCAGAATTGCCTTTCCACAGCAAAGCAAATGGAGTCTCCCTGGGCTGAAAGGCTAAAACCCAAACTTGGTCAAAAATTCAGACCAAAAAAAAAAAAAAAAAAAAAAAAAAAAAAGGAAAAAAAATGGTTTTGTAAAGAGCTCTAAGATTATTGTTACCCTGCAGGAATCAGATGAACTGATTTTTTCTTTGGGGGGGTGGGTGTGGGGAGAGAAGAAAAATAAAACCAATAAAACACCAACACCGGGAAGGCTATGGTTTTGATTTTAAGCCTTTCATAAAAAGAATTACATTATGCAATCATAATTGCTCAAATACATAACTTGTAAATAATAGAGGGATGAATTTTCAGTAAGAAGTCCTTTGTTTAAAATATTTTGGCCAGGTACCTTAAGAACAGGATATCTAGGTAAGGCAGGCATTTATTCTGGCTCTGAAGAGCTTGTTTGGTACTTGTATCACAAGAGACAGTGAATACAAATTTGAATTAATGGCTGATCTTTGGAGTGACAAGTCAGACACGAATGGCTGGATGCTGACTCCCTTACTCGGTAACTACCAAAACTGGCACAGCTCAAGCATGAAAGACTGAGAGGCTCTGCTTGTATCTAGCACAGCCCATTATTATCATGACTGTGATGACAACTTTTTCCCAAGGGCAAACACCAGGCTTAAGAGATGTGAGATGAAGCAGAATGGATTTTTCTATCATAAGAGCATTTCAGTGCTGTAGTAGACCAAGATAGAATAATTCTGCAGCATCATGATGTAATGAAACCGGCATGCAAGCAAGTGTTACTGCATTTGGCAGTGCAGAGCAGAGGTGCAGAGGACCACAAGCAGCCAGGTGGAGATGAGAGATGCTATTTGAGTAGCAAGGCTGGCAACTCACTTGTCAGAGGGATGTGACCTCAGATCTGCAGTTTGCCATGGGGATTAGAACGACCTAGGATTTGATTAGATCATTTGGGGTGTTAGTAGCTGGGAAATTTAACTCTGAAGAAAAGCCCATGTTCAGATGAAAGACAGAACAAATAATTAACTAAAGGGATAGGCTAAAGCAACATCATTAAGTTCAGAATCTCAGCCCAGTCTAAAGTGCAGGAAAACTCCAAAAGGATGGTTTTCATTCAAAATCCTAACTCGTAGCAGGGGTAAGATGTATGGCAGTTACACAAGTTGGATCCTATCACATGGGGTGTAGGGTAGATCAGCCTGGAGTGGTGACCCAAAGCACTTTGTTCCCAAGTAAGAGGGGTGTTCTAGCAATGCTTACAGCAGGGGAAGGATGGACCTCACCCTGCCTCTTCCCTGCCAGGGAGGGACTCTGTGGGGTTATGAAACACTCAGAAAGGAGGCAGTCTCTTCCCAAAATGTGTTGAAGAGAAACCTATGAATTTGGACCAAATTGGGAGATGGCAAAGTTATTTAGACATCTAACTTAGTACCCTAGGAGCTAAGCAACTGTGCTGGTTTTGGCTGGGATACAGTTAATTTTCTTCATAGTAGCTGGTATGAGGCTGTGGTTTGGATTTGTGCTGGAAACAGTGTTGATAACCCAGGGATATTTTTGTTACTGCTGAGCAGGGCTTACAGAGCGTCAAGGCCTCTTCTGCTCCTCACCCCACCCCACCAGCAAGGAGGCTGGGGGTGCACAAGAAACTGGGAGGGGACATGGCTGGGACAGCTGACCCCAACTGAACAAAGGGATATCCCACACCATATAATGTCATGCTCAGCATATAAAGGTGGGGGAAGAAGAAGGAAAGGTGTGATGTTGGGAGTGATGACATTTGTCTTCCCAAGTCACCGTTACATGTGATGGAGCCCTGCTTACCTGGAGATGGCTGAGCACCTGCCTGCCCATAGGAAGCAGTGAATGAATTCCTCGCTTTGCTTCGCTCGCGTGTGCAGCTTTTGCTTTCCCTATTAAACTGTCTTTATCTCAACCCATGAGTTTTCTCACTTTTACTCTTCTGATTCTCTCCCCCATCCCACCGGGGGGAGTGAGTGAGCGGCTGCATGGGGCTTAGTTGCCAGCTGGGGTTAAACCACAGCAGCATGTCACTACACTCATTGCCCTATCCTTAATTCTTCTAGGTAAATACTCCACAGAGAAATAATTTGTTAAGTTCCCACATAAGATATGAGCATGAAATAAGACTTTCAAGGCTAGCCAGAGTTGTGGTGGATGGCCCAGTTTCTCTGACTCCAATACTCCATTTTTTCACAGTTTTTGTTACAGCCTCCTAAGCTGTCAGGACTTGCACTGTGAGATGAAGGCTGAACCCCTTGGACGTAATGATGCAAAGGGTGCGTGCTTGCCTGGGGAATCCTCGGGGACGAACACTCTCAGGAGACAGGCTCCCATGGAGCCAGTTAAAGGATCAGCCTGACAAATTGTTTCTAACCCAGCCAACACAGTCAAACATACAGTCACGAGCCTGATCGCTTTCAAAGGCAGCAGAGGCTGACAGGCAGAGAGAGGAGTCAAACTCTGACGGAGGTGTTTGCTTCAGATTGCTTGCACGGCAGTTTACACTCTTTTCATGCCTGGTAATAAATGTCTGAATGAGGGCTGAAGCTCTTAAATTTGGCAGTGATCTTTCTATCAAAAGCCACAGGCCTGCCTTTCAGCTGAAGTCAGAAATGTCAGCAGAGCCAGAGGCTTCAAGCTGCCCTGATTTACACCAATTGCACCCCGAGCGGTGACTGTGTTTATGAGGGAATGAATTATTCCTTTGCCAAGATGCCACAAATACTCCAAAAGGAGCACTTTCTCCGAGAAGCCATTTTTCACAAACCCCCCCCCCAAATCCTCCACCCTGGAATCCAGTTCCAGATTTACACCCTTTTTTCTCCTCTTTGGAATATTTTAGCATGCTAAAAATAGACCTCTCAGCCTATGTTTAGCTCTCAGTAAGGCCATTGTGTCACAGACTGGAGGACAGTGGAGCTTCGTGGAAGACTAGAAAGCTGAACTTTGGGGGCGATTCCCAGGGATCAGGTGCTTGGGATCTGCCCGACAAATCTAACCTGCTGCTTTAATCCACAGCTTTATCTTTTGGGTGAAATCTGTCTTCCCTGTTATTATTTGTGCTGCTTTCCTGTGCGTGCAGTTCCCCATAGCTGACCAGGCTGGATTTGGTGGAGGATCCCCTGTTCCCATTTGCAAGAGCCTGTAGGTGACCCAAGGCTGGCGTCAGTGGTTCACCTCCTTTGGGTATTCCTCCACTCCTGTCACCCTCACTACCTGCTAGGATTCATGGGCCTCCTTGGCTGATGGCCATCACTTCAAATGCAGTTAATATGGTGCTTACAGAACACAGCACCATGTGTAACCATGACATACATGGTGTGTCCCACCAGAGGTTGTGCAACACTATGCTCAAGAGCAGCTACTACTTTTAATGCCCAACAGCAGACCTTGAGGGAAGGTGAGTGCTCTATATCTTCAGAACTTATGTCTCTATAGGCTGTTTCTCTACTTTTCACAAATAAAAATCCATAATTTTTTTATTATAGCTTACAGTGTGAGGCATCTACTTCTTTTTCCTGCCTGCAAAGAAGGGAGTTTTTATTATTCCTATTTTACAGCCAGATAAGTACAATAAAGACCTGGTATAACTAGCCTAAATCGCAGGTGGTAAAAACCTCTTCCAGCTTTTCAGCAGGCTCTTGAGTTTCACCTTGCGAGCAGTGTCATACTTACAGCCCTGCACTGTAGCAGTCCAAATGCAAGCCTGGCTGGGAGAGCTGTAAGCCCCCAAACTGTCTACCTGGGCTTCTTTCGTCATTTGCTTCTCTCCTCTTTTTCTGTCATCTTGGGGGGGGCCACAGGAGGGAGTTGGAGTGGAAAGCCAGGTAGATTTTAATGTATGGCAATGCAAGAAACTGCTCTTTGGAAAAGATAAATTGAAGGACACCACATTACCACCCTGATCTTGATGCTGCCATAGGTCAGGTCTATGGTAGAAAAGGTTTGTGAGGACACTTCCACTGGGGTAGTTGGTCCAGCTTGTACTAGTGAAGAAGCACTCCTATTACTCATGAGACTCCAAAAAAAAAAAAAAAAAAGGCCCTTTTCATCTATAACAGTGGTGCTTTTGCCAGTACAGAAATGTTTCAAGAAATCCACATTCCCCAACTGATATTGGTTTCATTGCAGCTCCTGAGTCAACAGGAAATGCTGTCCTGGAAGAGTCCTGCTCTATATCCGCAGCCGCTCCTTGGCCTGCTGAGGTTTAGGTTTCCAGCACACAGTCTCTTTCCTGCCCCCACTTCCTCCCCTCTGCAGCTGCTTTTTCTGTTCTCTTTAACCCCTAACTATTTATCTCCACTTTATACAATTTCTTCACACTGTCCATATTAATTTCATGCAACTGTTGTCCCTCACCTTCAAGCTGAGCCTCTGATGCAAAGCCAATAGCTGGGGTGCACTGCAAAGTCTCAGCAAGGTACCCCTCTTCTCTCCAGATGACTGGCACTTAGCAAGGAATCCAGTCCCTGATCATTTTGGCTTCTGTGCACTGATGCTGTCCTGAACTGTAGCAAAGCCTAAGAGAAATGTTTTACCCACTGTGCTTTGTAGTTGCACTGTTGCGTGCCATTGTGCTGCCGCTGCGTGGAACTTGGAGATACTCCATTTTCATTTTGCATGAAATTTACTTCACAGTTTATGATGACTTTGAATAGGAAAATAAGGAGAGAAAAAAACCTTCAAAATTAAAATAGTGTTTACATTGTTAAAAGGTGCTTGGGGAGTCAGTTTAGTGCTAATTAAAAGAATGGAGCTCTGAAGAAAGGGGCTGATTCATAGCCTCAGAGAGAACACTTAGTGGTAGCAGATAAAAATATAATGGTGATAGTGTAGGGGAAAAAATAAACAAATTTAAACTGCACTGCAGTGGTGCCTGAGATGCAAGACGGTTAATTCCCACTCAGCATTTTCACCCATCCACCACAGTAAATAGATCTGTGAACAAAAGCGTGCTGAGATAAAAAAACCTGCTTCGCAGCTGACATCAAAAGAAAAGGCTTTTTTGCCTAATACATTGGAGACGTTGTTTGAGAACAATTCATCCAAGTGAAATTCTGACCGCTTGTACTGCAGCCAGATCAGGAAGGCTTCTTGGAACTGTCCAAGAAAGTGTCTGGCCCTGGAAGCAGCCTGAAGTTCTGTTTTGAGTACTTTGAAAGAAAACAGAAGGTCAAACAGAGCTGATGTCTCCTCCCACTGAAATCCACAGCAAAGATCTCTCTGACTTCAAGTCAAAGTCTTCCCTGATGCAAGCTTTGGACAGTGAAGGGCAAAACAAATGTGCTGGCACTGCAAGGCCACTGAGCCCCAGCCTTAAAAGGAGGGGGTTGATGCAGGGGTGAGCCTGGCCCACGGTGAGTTTAGAAATAACTGGGGCATAACTCCAAACCCCCATCACC
Source organism: Egretta garzetta (assembly GCF_000687185.1). Taxonomy (NCBI): domain Eukaryota; kingdom Metazoa; phylum Chordata; class Aves; order Pelecaniformes; family Ardeidae; genus Egretta; species Egretta garzetta. The sequence continues at coordinate 4,083,517 of NW_009258613.1, forward strand.
CTGTGGGCTGCAGAGCAGACAGAACCAGGGCAAGAGGTAAAAGCATCAAATATCAGATCATGATATTTGATAACTAACTTGGGTGTTCACTTCTTGCAACAGGAAGGACCAGATATCCAAATGGGGGGGACATGAGTGGGGAACTCCTTCACAGCATCAGCCAGCGGCACTGGGGAGGAGGACCAGGGCTTGGGTTAAGCAGGGTGCTCCACTGAGCACAATAATGCCCAGAAGGTTGGAGGTTAGTGCAAGTCTCCCTCCAAGTGTGTGCATCACACAGCCAAGCCAGAGACTCAATGCAACTGAAATATTTCTCTGATTACACAGGGAGATATAAGGACTTGGGGAATAGGGTCCAAAGTGACAACACTCACGTCATTACAACCAGCTAGAGAATAAGCCAGGCCAACCAGAGCAGCAGCAAATGTTCCTTAGCTGCCTTTCAAGATGAGAACCAGAAGACAAACCACCTCAAGTGTATGTATACCAGTGCACGCAGCAGGGGAACAAACAGGAGGAACGGAAGCTCTGTGCCCAGTCAGAAAGTTATGGTATCATAAGAGTAACTAAAACATGGTGAGACAACTCCCATGACTGGAAGATCACAATGGATGACTACAGGCTGTTTTGTGAAGACAGACAGGGAAGAAGAGGAGGAGGAGTCACACTCTATGTTAAGGAAAATGTTGAATGTATAAAAGTCAACTACGGCGACTGTGGAAGCCCTATCGAATGCCTCTGGGTCAAGGTCAGAGGGGTTGTCTCCAAGGGGGATCTTACAGTAGGCATCTGCTACCAACCTCCAAACCAAGACGATAAGGCCAATGAAGCAATATTTGGGTCACTTAAGCAAGCTTCTGGTCAACAGAACCTGATTCTTATGGGTGACTTCAACTACCCAGACATTTGTTGGAAGAACAATAGAGCAACTCATATGTCATTGATCAAGTTCCTGGCATGCGTAGAGGACTGCTTCCTCATACAAATGTTAGACGTGCCAACGAGGAATGAAGGACTGCTGGACTCAAACCAAGTAAACCTGTTTCGTAGTATCTCGATTAGTGATAGTCTTGGCTACAATGATCACAATATTGTTGGGTGTGGGATCCTGCTGAGTACACTAAAGGTTGGTACTAAGACAAGCTTTTAGATTCTAGAAGAGCAAACTTCAGCTTGCTCAGAGCTCAGTTAGGAGAGATTCTATGGGAAGTTTTCATGGAGGATAAAAGAGCTAGCAAGTGCTGGGAGTTTTTCAAGAACACTCTCTTGGAAGCACATAAACATTTCATCTTCTTTAAAGGTAAGAGAAGTAGGCAGAGCAAGAGACCCCAGGGATCAATATTGGGCCCAACACTGCTTAATATCTTCATAAGTGATCTGGATGGTGGGATCAAGTGTATCCTGATGAAGTTTTCCAATGATACCAAACTAAGTGGGGAAGTGAACACTGGAAGGGAGAGCCATCCTGCAGGAAGAACTGAATTAGCTGGAAGAGTAAGCTAATAAGAACCTTATGAAGTTCATCAAAGACCAACATAAGGTCTTGCACCTGGGAAAACATAATCCAGGAAAGAAGCACAGGCTGGGATCTACCCGTCTGGAGAGAAGCTCTGTAGAAAGGGACCTGGGGGTCCTGGTGGAAAACAAGCTCAATATGAGTATGCTGTTGCAGCAAAGAAAGCCAACAAGATTCTGGGCTGCATCAACAAGGGCATCACCAGCAGAGATAAAGAAGTCATTATTCCACTCTGCTCAGCACTTGTCAAGCCACACCTGGAATACTGTGTACAGTTTTGGTCCCCACTATAGAAAAAAGTTGTGGACATGCTGGACAAGGTCCTGACAATGGCCACCAAGATGATCAAAGGACTGGGAAGACTGCCATATGAGGAAAGGCTGAGAGAACTGGGTTTGTTCAGCTTTGAGAAAAGAAGGCTTAGGGGAGACCTTATCATCATGTCCCAGTATTTAAAGAGTGGCTACAAAGAACATGGGGACTCCCTTTTTACAAGGTGTCACACGGAAAAGACAAGAGGTAATAGGTATAAGTTACTCCTGAGGAGATTCCAATTGGACAAAAGAGGAAAATGTTTCACAATAAGAACAATCAGCCCCTGGAATAATCTCCCGTGGGGAGTAGTTGACTCTGCTACACTGGACACTTTCAAGATGCAGCTGGACAGGGTGCTGGGCCATCTTGTTTAGACTGTGCTCTTGCCTAGAAAGGTTGGACCAGATGATCCTTGATGTCCCTTCCAACCCTGTATTCTATGATTCTATGATTTGTTTTGTCCAAGTGGCTGCAGCCTTCACTGGGCACTATTTCTCTGGCTGTAATCTGAACCTGCAGAGTTAGTGGCATGTGAAAGATGTTATTTTTTATTACAGCTCTGGCGCCATCCCTGAAGACACACAGCAGGTATGATGAGTACAGAAATAACTTGCAGACACTGAAAGCCGCAACAAGACCTGTTATCTTAAATTCCAAAAACACAGAGTACCATTGGTAGCTCATGGGAAACTTTAAAAGCACTTAGTGGTAGCAGGTTTCTCAGTCATTCTTCTAGACAGCACCACTCTGCTTGCTTATAGCTACAGAAGTTCCAAGTCACATCCACGGATCCACTGCGCAATCCCAGTGAAGGACCTGGGAGGCTCTGTATAAGTCCTGGGATGAGCTGATAAGTGCTGTGGAGCCAGGCATCCCTTCACACACCTGACGAGTTTTCCCCACTACTTTTCAAGGTCATCTTGTGAATCATAGAATTATTTTGGTTGTAAAAGACCTTTAAGATACAGCTTTATTAACTGAAATGTCCTCTGCAGAAGCAGCATTAAGTGACATAAAAATAATCTACAGAGTCCTGACTAAAGCCTGTGACAGACGGGGTTGTTGGCAGTCTCAGAAAAGCATGTATCTTCTCAGTTATTAATGGCCAAAACTGTCAGGAGAGTTTAAAACTTTCCAGATCGTCATCCAGTAGCTGGTGAGTCAGACACAGCCTTCAAATGAAGAGCTGAAGTTTTCTTTCATTCTTCTTCTCTTCTTAAGGAATCCAAACATTCAAAGCTCTGAAAAGCCTCATACTACCATTCATGGGTCCTTTGGGATTAAAGGTTGTTACTTGATTAAGAAAAATAAAGTGTTGATAGAATCAACTGCTGCACAAAAGGCAGAAAAGAGAAAAGAGAGGAAGGATATGGCAATGTGTTCCTTCTTGCATAAATCTTTGGCTGTTTGAGGAGATTTTGTTGTGGACACTCCAGTCACACTTCCACCATGAAGGCTGAGGCAGAAATTTTCAGTCTGCAGGCCTATAATTTGAAATAGAAGAATACTTTCTCTATTTGTTTCCAAAGAGCAGTAAGCAAAATAGAAAATGCAAGTCTCGTTCTTTATCTTAAGTGACTGGAAAAAAAGCCTGTGCAGCAAACAAGAGTCCCTGAATCATTTGCTTTGCAAGCTGCTCAAGGGTCCTCATTTTTTCCTCATCTTGCAAGAAATCACAGATGATCTAATGCCAGTTGTTTTACTACTACTCCAAATTTCTGAACGGCTTCAGTCCTTTCTAATCTTCATCTAAATAGTGTTTTGAAATGTTTTATCCTCACAAAAATACTTCTGTTGCCTCTTCCTGTGTTCCCTGATATTGTTTATCATCCCTCACAACTAACCACTCTGAAAGGGAGGATGATGTGAAATGATGGTGATGATTCAGGGCCTTGGAAACACAGGAGCAATTGCCTGTCTTGCCACATGCTACCCTCAAAACAGATCAGCGATGACTGCTGCACTGCTGTGGTGTAGCATCATGGATGTGCAGTGAATGAATGTGTACAATAATGAGTGTATAAATGTGCTAGACTGCTGCCATAGGCGCAGCCTGGTCCCTTTCTTCTGAGGTCATGTCAGTACAAGTTAAGCAAACCCAATGCTGAGGCCAGCTGTCACAGTATGGCCCTTGGCTCTACTTTTCAACTTGTTTACTTCCCACACAAAGGGGGAATAATAAACCTACTGGAAATGGTTTCTGGCCTGTGCTAACTGCTGGGAATAGTTTGGGAGAATTTTAGTCATCTTGGGACAGAAACATGGCCAAGACCTTATTAATAATTCAATATTATAGAGTCAAGATTAAGTGCCCCAGGTTGTCCCCCACACTGTTAAATTTACTGGTACAGCTGTAGCCTGTAAGCTGTAATTAGAGAAATGTGTGTTGCATAGAAGATACATCAGGGTAGGAGGTCTTGTACTGCAATCAAGTAGAGTGGGACAAGGGGACATCCAGCACCCTCAGTACCACTTTGTATGACCACAGATGAAGGATCAGCAGGATCCCAATCCCCTAGGAAATACCCAGGAGAGGATATGTGGGAAGAGAAGAAACGATCCTTTCCTCCACTTGCACCTCCTAAAGTCTACAAGGTTTAACAGTTGTGAGACATTTAGGAATGTTACACTTTTCTCTCTACCAATGATGTGAAAATAAAAAAAAAAATGCCGATGTTTCTGACCTCTGCTCCAGCGGGGTCTCTCCAGGGCTGCAGGGGATCCCTGCTGCGGGCCTGCAGCACCTCCTGCCCTCCTCCTCCTCCTCCTGCGGCCTGGGGCTGCCTCTGCTGCTGCTCCCTCCCTCCCTCCCCCCTCCTCCGCCCCGGCCTCCTTTTCCAGCACCTGGGCACGGACACCTGATAGAAACACTCAGGGCCAGAGATTGGTCCCAGCTTTATTTAATTCACTAGTACAGGTGTAGCCACTGCAGGTAATGGAAAGAAGCCAGCAGCTCCAGAAAATGGCTCCATTTTCTAAGGTTTGCTAAAAACATCTCTCTTTTCCTCCTGTAACTTACAAAATGTTGGGGGTAGGTTTTCCTGGAGCCTTTTGAAGGGAACGGTCACCTGCAGGCGCTGGCAGAGGATGTGCCTCCAGCTGGACACGTTCCTCTGCGGGTGAGGCAGAGCAGCCTGGGGCAGGGCCTAAGAGCTTCTCCCAGGGCTGATGCACCTTGTGGATCAGATGTTTCATGGCCTAAAAGTCTACCGAGTGATTACTATCTATTTAAGGGGTGCCTGTGAGACGCCCCGACGTAGCCAGAGGAATCGCTCACTGAGATCCTAAAATGCCGGTGTGGGCAGGGAACTTCCCAGTTCAGATGGGCTCTTTCCCAGGGTGGACCATCCAGGTGAAATCCTAACAGTCTAATCTGCTGTAAGGACTGTCCACATGTCAGTCACCATGGTACCTACTTCCACTTTCCTCTTCCTTCACCCATCCTGTAGACAGAGCTTTGAATACATTTTGAATAAAAATTTGAAGTGACAAGTTTATTAGGGTTTGGTTTTTTCCTCTTAGTATTTTTTTTTTTGTTAATATGAAGAGTTATTTTTCCTTTGAGCCATGTTCACAGCTGTGTCTGAGTGTCTGTGTCTGGGACACAAAAGGAGCTAAGGAGGGGATAAGGAATTAAAGAAAACACATCTCAAAGATACATTTCCGACCCAGGCTTTGTCTTGAAGATGAGTTTTCATTTCACAACCATCTTTCAGTTTTGGGGCCTTTTCTTCAGAATGCTCTTTCCTGGGATTCCCAATTGCCTGACTTCTCTAGAGCTGATCAACATTGTACAGTTCTTAATGCATGAAGTGTCAAGAAGGTCTTGTTTTGTTTAGTGAAATGTTCATCTCTGACTGCTTTTTGCTGTACTCCCTTTGGCAGGAGACCTGGTTCCACATCGTTTTCACCAGCACAGTAGCCTGTCCTGCTCTCTGAGCAGCCCCTCTGACCTCTCTGAGCCTGAAGATTTTCCTTGCCACAAGAATCCCAAACACTCTCTTCTCCTCTAATGTGTGCACACCAGGATTCCTGGCTTGAGGCATTTGGCTCAATCACAGCTGCTAAGCTTTCTTGGAAATTCAACCACAGTTTCATAATTTCAAGGCATGTGCTCATTTCTTCTTTCGTGTTGAGATGAGAAAACATGGGTTTATGGTCTGCTGTGATGGAAATTCCACTGTGCCTATGGCCGTATGTTCCTTTTGTTCCCTTACTCAGAAAATGCAGGTGCTGGAGACTTTGTGGGCTTCTCATGTGATAAACACAGATTTATTCTTGATTATGTTCAGTGCCTGCACCAATGAAAAATTTCTCATTTTTACCAAAGTTAAATTTGTATTTTTGCAAGAAGGCATTTTTTTCCTGAGTATTATTAATTCCAGTGTAACTAACATAACCTGGAAACCTGGAAGCTGAACATTCCCTTTACTCCAATTTTTTACACAGACAAGATCAGAGAGCCTTTTAGTAAAAAAGAGATCCACTTCTGGATGTTTGCACTTGTCATCACATCACTAGTGTTGATTACTGTATCCAGTTACCTGTAGTAACAGACGAGACATCAGTAATCCCTCCCTGGCTGCAATATTTTTCAAAATCTTGTGGTGCTGTCAGATGTATTTAATACAGTGCATTGGTAAATAGTGTTCAGACTTTGTCGGTGCTTAGGGTTTTGGAACTGAATAACAATTACCCTTTTGAGGCTGAAGACAAAATGATCAGACCCCTCCTACTTAAGGCTGAAGACTTTTAGGGCAGACTCTCATTTTCGTTTAGCACATTCCATTCATTACTTCTGGCTGGAATTAAATAATCAATAATGCACAATCCTACACAAGTTGTAGGCATTTTAGATGTACCTAGGAGGCTTGTTTGAAATTGGATGCTTTTGAAAACCGTCCTTAATGAAAAGCCTACTGTCCTTAACACTTTATGTCTAATCATGCAACCTTAGCTACAGTGCCTTCTGCCAGGCTTAGAAGGAAAACTAAATGGGATTTGTGAGTGGCTGCAGTGGATGAATCGACCTGTTTAAAAATGCTCCTTTATAAAAGTCCTTCCATCCCCCAAAATCCTTGTGAACAATTCCAGTGATGTTTTCCCCACTGCATTGATTTTTATTTTTTTGTTCTGGGGGAACTTGCTGAGGATAGTTTTCTTTATTTTCTCAATTTTCTTGGTTTACATGTCTTACAACCTTACAGTGGTATTGATTTCTGAAAGGTTTGTCTGTGTTTTTCTGTGGACTAGCTGCCTTCAGCTCACTTTGTTACTGCTGAAATATCCCCCGGAAATTGAACTTTTGACACGTTTAAATGACCTCTCTAAATTATTATTCATACTTTTTCTTTATTTCAGAGCCTGGAGTTTTATGGCAATCTCTACCTACCAGTTATGAATGCAAAGTGTATGACTATGTCTACATATTTTAACTATCCTTCCTATGGTTACATGACTGTGGGTGGAGGGGCTTGTGTACAAAACAAGAGGTATAGAGAGGAATTACAAGTTGTCCATCTTGCAGAGAGAAGGGGACCTGGGACACAGTTCTTCAAAGGTCTTTATTAGTTCTGAAGGACTGAATTGGTGGCTTGATGAAAAATATGACAGAAATGTCTACAAGAGCCAGAGTTTGAACTTGGATTCCTTCAAGTTCTTATCTTAATTATAAAACAACCTTTATGCTCCAAGTTGTGCTTAGACAAATGTACTTTCACAAAGTTCATCTGCCATCTTTACTCCTTGTGCATTTCCACCCACCCTGTTTGCATTTGAGATTTTGTTTAGAATCTCTCTCTTCAGCCAGCATTTTTTCAATGTGCCCATGGAGGATCTGCTTTTGCAGTGATTCATGAGTGCCGGGACCCACCCACCCAGGGGTTGTTACTGGAGCCAGGCCAAGGGCTGTCTTCAAGCTATGTCTGCAAACACGGGTCAAAGTTCATGTTCATTTTGCAGGACTATAATTAGCACAGCAGGTTTAGACAGGAAACTGCTCCCTCTAGACCCAATTTCAAGGCAATTAGGGTTGCACTCTTTCACCGTGGTGCTTCTGAGCTAGACCCTGTCTGCCCCACAGTAACAATAACAACAGAAGTACCCATTACTGAGCATTGTTGCGGCTTGGCTTTGTGTGACGAAAGAAAGCATCTGTTCTAATTATACCTCAACATCAGACCAGGGGGAGCTTGTGGTGAGGATGGAGCTGAAGATTTTCAGTGTGTTTCTATTTTCCAAAGGTACTGGTATCTACATGTACTGCAAGTGGGAATTACTTGCACAGGGTAGAAAATCCATACGCAATCTTAGAGTTGTTTCCATCTTGGGTATACTGCCCTTCCAGTACTGCTCCATGGGATTTTGGCTTTTTTAAGATGACCGTGTGTGTTATAAGAACTGATTCAATAAGTAAAACATTTTAGCCCTATTGTCAGATCCCAGAGGGTTGCAACATCCAAAGTTCAGGAGCAGGACATCAGTGGGACCACAGAATTGTCCCTTGCACAGAAGATACACATTGTTTATGCCCTGCTTCAATGCTATTTTGAAGCACTCTTTCATGTAGGGTTTCTCCTCTGGCCTTTTGCAAAGGTTGGTATTTTCCCAGAACGCTTTTATACTGCAAGGCGTGCCATGAAGGCATACAGGGTAGAATTAAGGTCATGTAAAATAGTTAGATTATGCATCTGTTATGCATGTATTCCAAATAGTGAACTAGACTCCCTCTTTGGTTGATGTCAGAGGGAAACTGTTCTCATACTAAGATAGGTGTTTAAAATAAATTGGCTCAATCCCCCATCCCTGTCTTCTTCCATCGGCTCTGGAATGTCACTATGACTAGTTTAGCCTGGACATCTTAACATTTTTGTGGTCAAACTGATGAACTCTGCCTCTCTTGCTCTCCCACCCATCTACTATTCAGCAGAGGATTAGGCTAACTAGCGACTGGTAAAAATAAAAATGGAAGGAGAATGATATCATTAAAAAAACCCATGATTTTTGTTTTCCTTCAAAAGCCAGCTTTTGGGATTGTGTGATTTCGCAATGATTTGCCTGTTCTTTTTAAATAAAAGTACATTTCTAAACCTCATGGTTTGGTTGAAAAGGCAAATCTCTATACAAATGTGGAAGGTAAATTAAAACAGCCCCAAGTTCTGAGTGCAGAGCAGTATTAATGTTGGCCTTGTCCTGTGGTTTTTGAATCAGTGGTGGAACTGGGATTACTGCTGAAGAACTCTCAGAGAAATAATCTGTTTACTGTAACATGCTCATCCTCCATGCTGTGCCTGAGATACTGTGTCATTAAAGAGCAGCACTTGGAGCATGGACAACAACACAGATTGGAATCATATCTTTTTTTTTTATTTTCTGTGTATATGTGATATTTAGTTAAGAGTAATTCTATTCCTGGTTCCCAAGCAAATTATGATGATTAATAAATACTGAGAAATAAGATCTATGAGATCCTAACTAGGATTTTATAGGGGAAATTCATATTCAGCACACAGTAAAGAAGAAAAAAAACAACACAAAAAAGCTCTTCTAGAACAGCACGTCCATGGCAATATAACAAATATAATTAGTCACAGATGAGTAACTTGCCCAAATAAATTCAAACCCAAGAACAATAGAATGATAGAATTGTATATAAAACCTCACCGTCCTATTCCCCATAAACAATGACACAGAACCAAATATAAAAAGAGAACACATAAGTTTTGCCCTTAACTGGTCTCATCATGAGAAAAAATGTTAAAATACAAGGCTGATTAGACCCTTTCACGGTTCAGTCCACGATGGACTTCTCATCCCATGGCTGGGCTTGTACTTTTGCTATGTTTCAGCATCCTTTATTTTGGAAGACATTATCTGCTTTATTCCCAGTAAACCCCCATAGTTTTGTCTCAGAAATACAAGCTGGCAACACAGGTTCTACTTTTGAGCCTCAAATCTGCATTTCATCTCAGGACGAACGCATCTGTTAGCTGCCATGTAACAGGGGCTCAGCTGAGTACAAAACCAATGCCTGCCTCCCCACCCTCGCTAAACACTTCTAATGATCCATGGGTTAATTTTTTATTATATCCTGTCCTAAGAGAAGAGACTTTCTAAATCCCAGAACACAAAATATTTCAGCACCACAGGCTTTGTTGTGTGC
>NW_009258613.1:4093532-4109931 GCF_000687185.1 Egretta garzetta
TGACAACTTACATAAAAGTTACACTCCACACATCAATGTTTAGCCAACACAGTCCCCTGTTTCAGCGTAACAGACATTCCATCATCCCACCAAGCATCCCAACCAGTGCTTTCATATTTTTTTTTTTTGAAGGAGGAAAGAGAAGGAAATATTTTGTAATCATGGAAGGACAGTTAGCTGCGGAAGGGGAAAATAAATTATCTGCCCTGCTATAGAACAGTCTTAGCTTTTTGTCTTGTGAGACATCTGTGATACATACATGGAGTGGTAATGAACACATCCATTCTTGGCAAACTAACTTCTTTTTGGTTTATGTCTTGTAAAAATGTGAGCTTCAACTGCCATGAAATAACACTGCCTCATGAAATAACATGAGGTCTTAATAAAGTATGACCCTCTGGATTTTTTAGTGTCTGTGCTAACTTGCAGGAATTCATCAGTATTAGAACATCAAGCTAGATTCAGACTTGTTTGTATGGCTACAGCTGTAGTGTTAAAATAGGGCAATGGGCTTAACCATGGCACGGTCGTGCCTACAATTTAATTGCTAGCACACAGGCTGGTCCAGTTTTGGCCCATGCCAATCAGCCCTCCCCTTCAGCCTGTCGATGGCCTAGAGGTGGGCTAGTTTATCTGCCCGAGAAACAAATCCAGATTAAAGCTCTGGGCTGTTGATACTCATCCTGGTCAGTTTGAAGCATATCTGGGTAACTATACACTATGTGGCTGTCACCTGCCACAGACATAGCTTACACACCCCTTCAAAATTGAAATTAGTTTCTAGACTCAGTAGGACTGTGCTAGGCAAAGGCACTCACTGAGGAAGTTGCCAGGGCCAAGACATGATAAACTTGGTTATAATGATATTTTACTACGTTGTGTTCCCTAAGGAAACAACCTTCTCCTAGCAAAATGTGTCCTCCCTGTACAAAGATGCCCCTGGTTTTGGGAAACCTCACAGGCTGTGTTTTTCCCCTGAGCAGAGCCTGTAGCTGGGCTGGATGTGCTTGGGGTTTTAATGGTCTGCATGTAGAAAGATTAATCTTCTGCCTCTGTCTTAAACATGTTGCAAGACATGGGAAAAGAAAATCACTATCCCTGTAAAAATAAAGAAAATTGTCAATAAAAATCAACAGAACACCGAGGCAGCTTTACAAAGCCAAATGCTTCACATTTAGACTATATTAAATTTGCTGTAAAATCAGGTCATTATTAAAGAAGTGTGTGTGAGGTAAATAGTAATTTACAATGAGCAGCAGGACCCGACCTGATAAATTGCAATCTTGGAGCAGGCCAGATGAACCAGGCACTAACAAGGACAGCAACAGTGAAGCTTCATTTTGCTTCCCTGGGATATACCATCCGTCAGAACAACGCCCAGAGCCAGACAGGGAGCTCCTGCAGTTACTCTGCATGACTCCGCTGCACCTCTGCATGACATCCCAGGACCCCTCCAGAACAGTGTTACAAGCCACGGAGAACCTGCAATGTGAGTTCAAGGCAGGCCACACTTCTGTATAGGAGGGGCTGCTTATCTGGACAATCTGTCACAGGAAGGCATGTTTTTGTTGCAGGACCTGGAATAGAACCCCATGTGCTGGATGCCGGAAAAAATTGACTCTTCTGCAGACAGGGTAGGGCTTAAAATATTCCAGACCTTATTACTGATATGAGTGAACGTCCTATGAAACCAATGCGCATGGACCAGTGCTCCCCAAGCAGGAAAACAGCTGGCCAAGGTTTCAAAGAATGAAATCAGTCACCTGGGCAATCCTCATTAATGTGGGATGAACTTCTCTCTGAAAGTCTCTACTCCCCCTTTTTTCCTTTGTCTGCCTTTCTCATCCTTTGACAATATAGGAAGCCTAGAATCAAAGCTAGTTGGGCTAAATCTGGACCTAGGTGATTGTCCAAAGTCACCTAGAAACATGTAAGAAATCCCTGTCTCCTAAGACTTTTTTTTAGTGCTTTATCTTTGAATGTTATAGTGATAGAAGGAAAAAAAATATAGTAGTATAGTCTTTAACAATTCTGCTAATAACAGTGCTGCCCTTGAATTATTTGAATGCTATTGTAAAAACCAGATTCTACTACCAAGATTCCAGTGTTCAAATAACATTAAAGATCACTCAGAAACCCACAGAAATAATAAATTCAAGAACTAAGATAAAATCCTTTCCAATTCACCAGGATTGCCTGGGTATAGAGGGACTCTTCAGTCCCTGAGAGATCTCACTGTAAGTACAACGTGAGACATATGCTGTAATAGTTAAGCAATGTGGAGTGAATTAGGGGTAAACTGGAAACCTTAATTAAGCATTTTCATTACTGTCATGGGTTGCAGCCAGGCCTGCAATGTTATTTAAACATAAGGTTTGTGGGTTTGATTCCATGACCTTTTTCCAAGGGAAATGATGAGATTCAAGCACCAGAGGATGCTTCTTGCAGTGTGTAAAGAGTATGATGTATCTCAAATAGCATTCCCATTACATATTGTGATAATAACAGTCATTTCTTTATTTTTGGAGGGTTGCTGGGGATTCCAGGGTTCTTTCACCATTTATGGTTATTGATATATTCTACAGTACTGGGGACGCTGCTTAGTGAAAAATCAAGTGGGTTATTTGTGTGTGTTAACCATGGATTGAGATATATTGTTTGGATATTTCAACTTAAAAATATCTACTCTGAATATTTCAAGAGGAAAAGAAAGGTAAAATCTCTTTCTTAAGCCTGGAGGACTGGACACAGAGGAGTCAAGTGGGAAGACTTTATAAGCAGCACAGCAAAGGCATAAGTCACCTCAGCAAAAAAATATAGACACAGACACAGGAATTTGAGTTGCTGACATGTTGTTTGTAATTTTTCAATAGAATTTCCAACAAAAATTTGTTTTCTAGTATCTTCAGAACAAGACCAATTTAAAAAAGTGCTGAGGACAGTCAGGAAATACAGCCATGAGCTTAAGTTTCCTATACAAATATTCAATCTGTAATTAATTTGAATGACTACAGAAATCACATTGTCTAATAGTTTCCTAAAAAATGTTCCAGAGTTCAAGAGCACAGCTGGTGTCACTCAGGCCTCAAAAGATCAGCCAGTGATTGCTTTACGGAGAAGTACGTGCCCTGCCAGGAGTAATCCCATCATCTGTAAAAGAATCCTCCACAGATTTCAGTAGCTTCCAGGGGGTAAATTATTTTTCCCTCCTCTGGTCCTCGTGTCTCCTGCATTGCCTTCACAGCTGGTAGGTCACAACATGCGCAGCAACAGCCATAATGGTGACGCAGCATAAGAACTGAGCAATACAAATATTTACCTTGACCTTGTCATAACAGAGGGAGAGATACAGAGACATTTTGTCAGACTTCCTGAATTATCCTGATCTTGTTGAGAAATGCAAGAAGAGCCTTGCTGCCTGCTGGCCTTTGAAACTTCAGTGCAAGGAAATCTAAGATCTACGAGATCTGCCTTTTTCTTTCGCTGTGTGGAATTCCAGACGTGTTCATTTGAGCTACATTTAGTCATAAAAATCAGCATTTTTCTGTCAGGGGCAGAAAACTCAAGAAAACTCTGTTATGATGCTGGAGCATGAATGTGTGGCTACATATATTCGTGCTCTGCATAGCAGGGCCCCCGCCAGCAAAAACAGACTGACAGTGGTTCAGAGACATGTAACCAGGAGGCAAAAAGGGAAAGACAAGATCTCTCTGTAAACTCACCTGTGCCTACCACATCAGGCTCAGCAGCCCAGCGCTTCTCAACACCTGGCTGGCTGTGGCTGAGAGACACTTCCTGCGAGTGGTTAATAGTAGCTCTATCTCTGCTCGCTGCCGCGGCACTCAAGACGTGGTTCAGGCTGTGTTGCTGGTGCATAGCGCGGAGACTGATGCAACACATTGTGGGATTTGTTGCTTACCACAAAAAAGGAGAAATCCATGGGAGCAGCATATTAAAAAAGCAAGCAAACAAACAGCAGTGTATGAAAAGGAAGCTACTTTCTTCCCTCAGTAAAAAAGCCTAATCCTTGTGAAACGGCATATTAAAAAAAGCAAACAACCAAGAGGAAACCTGCAGAAGAAAACTTTTTCATTGCAAGTTCAGAGAGCCAGGAGCACCAGATTTGTGACTGCATCTGCACCCTCCACTGAACTCTTCTTGGGCATAGATATTTACTATGCAATTCATTTATTGTTATCTGTTCATATTCGAAGGGCAAGTAAAGAGAAAAAGTTGTCAGTGGCCACACAGCCAGGCAGTGGCCGAGGTCTGCCGATGCCTTAATTCTCCCGATAATCAAACTGATGCCCTGTGTCCTGCTCTGATGCCCTCAGATAGATGCTTTAACAAAATCCGCAATAGATTACTCGCACTGGTTTATTTTTTTTAATTATTATTTTTCTGACGCTCACGGCCAGTGTGTGTCTTCATGCTGGGCCCCTCCTACTGAAGTTTCAAACTCTTTTTAACACTTGTTCAGCATTGCCCATAGAAGAAGTGCAAGCAGTGAAGTTTGCCCATAAGCTTGTGGCTTGCAACCAAAAATGCACTAAAATGCACTAAAAGAAAGAAAAGAGTCATCAGGAATGACAAATGGACTTTATTTATGAAGAATGTGTAAGATCATCAGAAAAGAAAAAAAAAACCCCGCAGTTAAAAGTGCAATTGGCAAGAAAGGCAATGAGTGCAAACAAGTTAAAAATAAGAGAATATAACAAATGAGAAGGTTGGAAATATGGTTTGTAATTTCTCTCTAATTAGGTGGTTGATAAGGGAAGCTGAAGACATCAGACACCATCCAGAGTTGAAAAGGTCAAAGACTTTGAAAAGGAAGAAAGAGAGGGGTTTTAAGTGTATCAGGAACAAATTAAATGCTAGTAGCAATAAAGGCAGTGTGCTTCTCGTCTGGATTTGGGAGCAAGAAGGATGATACACTAAGATCACATGAAGATGATAAACCACTTTCTGAGCCTTTAGTGGTTCAGAGAACGTGAAACAACTCTTTTTGAAATCAGCAGGCCTGGATAACTTTGACTTGGGCATCCTAAAGTGAAGCTGATGCGATCTCTGGTTCCCTGATGTTTCCTTTTAATCTCACAATACTGGGGAAATTAGAAATGACTGGAAAAATGTTAATTCTCTGCCAATATTTGCTAAGGACAAACGAGACAATGCAAAGATAGGCTGAGAGCCAACCAGCCATTTGTATCAAAAAGAGACACGTTCATAAATCAACAATGAGGTTAAAGGCTAGGACTACAATTAAGAATTATTAATGACTTGTTAGTATGAAAATAGCTCTTATCTAACCAAACTGATATTTTGCATATGGCAGTAAACTGACTGCTTAAGGAGACTCCATAGCTTGGACATACTCTAGATATTTTAGGCTTTTAGTACCACATAATATTCTAAAAAAAAAGAGATAAAATATGCCCTGTACAACACTGAAGCACATTTTTAATAGATTAAAGAACTATTTAACTGACAGCTATTGATTATTTTTTTTTAGTGAGTAGATTTTATCAAACAATATGTCTGCTAGTGGATTTCACAGAGATTGGTCCAAAGTCTTCCAAGTTTTTATCAGCAATTTTGGGGTTGACTCTAGATTTTCCCAATGACATAAAGATTGGCAGACTAGTAAATTATCTTGTGACTGGGCGATAATAAAACAATGATGAAACATTTTGTAAACTGGCCCCATTCAAAGTAAATGCAATTTATGGCATCTGCATCCCAGAAGCACAGACCTAAAGATGATATTGGATACACAGGTGACTTTCAACCTTAAGCATGTTGCTGGGGGAAATGACATCACTGATATGATCATCAGACATACACACAGGAGGAAAGTGAGTAGGAGAATGGGTGTGATTTCTGCTTGGGTTTGTAGCAGTGGTGTGTACTAGAGTACCTGCATCTTGGCTTGATAACCATGTTTTTAAAGGGATGTTGAAAAATTATACCGGAAGCAGAGAAAAGCCACAGAAAAAGCCTAAAGGGCTGCAAGAAAATATCTCACAATTAAATATGTAAGTTATTAGGAAATTTGGCTTCTGTAAGTTACTAGGTAAGAAGAACGAGGTGCCTCTTGGAGGCATGGAGAAAATACAAACTAAGAGAAGTTGCACAGGAAACAACGGCTAGCAGTTAAAATGAGACAAGCTTAAGGTAGAGGCAAGGCCTACCAGTCTCTCCAAAGGGAGACTGATTAGATCACTGGAACAAATCATCAATAGGAGTGGTGGCAGCTCAGTCTCCCGCTGTTTCCAGCCGTGGCTGGATGCTTTTCAACAAAATCCTTTAGCATGACCTGATTGCAGGCAACTGGGTGATATTCTGTGACTTGCAGTTCAAAAGAAACAAGAAAGGTGGTCTTAAATCCTATAAAAAATGGCCCTGCTTTGAGCTGCCAGTAATGCACAGGGTATATCTATATTTTACTATACAGAGATTTCAGAGCTCATTGCATGAACGTGGTTAGGCATATCTCATTGCTTAATAAAGGATTGTGAAGCAAGTTATATGAGAGTTCCCCCATTTTTCTCTGTCCTCTTTGATCCCTTTCTCTTCCTTTAATGGTAGCAATCCAGCATGTCAAACATGGCAGGTGCCTCAGACCCCCATGTATGCATCTGGCATTGCTTATCCATCAGTGATGCATTTCCACCATGTAGCAAATTTCCTACTGAAAAAACCAACCAACCCAACAACCCCGAAAACCATGCAGTTCCATGAAAGGGTGACTTCTCCAGATGCCCACAGAAGTCAGTAAGTGTGTTTGACATCACATAGTGCACATCTCCATAGGATGTCTATATGTGTCCAAACAAACCCAGGCTCCCTATAAGGTCAATGGAGAACCAATCAGTAGCATCCATGGGGTTGTGGGAGTGATTTATCTCCTGAAGTTCACACCCATATACGGGTGGACAAACTGAACCATAAACTCCACTGACTCAACTGGCTACCATGGCAGCCCAGAGAGACAGCTCAGGTTTCCCTCCTACAATGTGGATGTGATGAATGCCACGTATTTTGGTCCCACAGATCTTCCTTTAATGTAATTTCTTAGGGTTTCGATGTGAGTAGCATATAGGGCCAAAGTGAATACATTGCTTTGGCCTATGTTGCAGTTACTCTTATTTCATATGGTAAAGGAAACTAAACGTCTCTGCTTTTTTAGGATATGGAGAAGCAAATGACTTCAACATAGGCATAAACTGCATGTGAATAATTTCATCACGTAGAAACTTTGGCCAAGTTGGGGGAAGATGGGTTTATATTTCTAGCATCATACTCAGATGAAAAGCTATTTAAAAAATTAAACCTTCTACCTTGATACAGCTCTACTTGTCACTTCTTTCTTTCCCCTTTCTCCTCTTATCTTAACATGGAGTTAAGGAACAGCTCCCGGAATTCCTGCCAACTGCTCATGACAATGTGATGATGTAATATAATTTCCTCTCCATGGTCCATATGTGCTAAGGCAGAGACTATGCAGATAGGCCATATTTATGGGATAATGACAATATTTCCTAAAACAGAGCAATTTTTTACTGCTTGTGTTGGGCTCCAAGTCATTACAGCATCTTTCAAGCAGTATTTCCCTAACCTCATGATTAGTAGGGAGAATGCAAGGAAGTACTGCAAGGAATTACTCAAGATCAGTGTCATTTATACCAAAACTCGATCACATTTCATTCTGTTTATAAAGAGAGAATACGGTAGTCACATAATCTAGGGTTGATCTTCGATCAACACATAGAACATGTTGGGGATATTCAGCTCTGCTACATGCACTCAGGCCCACTGGAGATGCAGCTGCCAATGAGGCATCGTTGTGTCCCAATAGCGCAGCTGGAGGAAGGCTTTGCCTGGTTCCCAAGCGTAGAGTTCCAATCTTTCATATGGTGGTAAGCCCAAAAGTTTGTGAGTCCTGGCTCAAGTCCCAGGGGCTTACTGGGAGAAGGGAGTTCTGCTACTATCTCCAGTACTGGTTCCTGTCAGCCGCTGTCTAGCAGGTATGAAAATTGCACAGCAAACAGAAAGAACAGACTGAGGCTGTGGTGCGCAAATCTCTTTTGAGACCTCAGCCATTCTGCATGTGCAGGGACAAATCCGTCTCCAGAAATATATTGTATAAATACCTTCAGTTTTAAAAAAAGGCATAAGCAAACATCATCGATTGTAACCTACCTCTAACCTTGAGCGCACTTCAGTGTGAAAAGTTGGACTGTGTGATCACCTAAAATCCCTTTGAGCATTATGTCTATGGTTTTAAGGGTTATGCCTTTCACGCAACAGAAACTGCTCTGTAAATGCCGGATTCCCCAGGGTACTCCAACTCCTTTATATTGCTTTGGGGAAGCAGAGCAATTAACTGCTTTAGCTTGCTTTATAGCTGCTTTGTGTCTCTGGGGCAGTGCAGAGGGCTTTGATGCATTTTCTCTTGCAAAGCCTAGGGCATGCTAATGGTAGGTGTAAGAACAAACATTCTCACCTGGGAAAAGGCAACAGAAACAATTGTACCCAGAAACCTTCCAGAGACCCTGAGCACACTGAAGGGCACTGGGCTTAGCATTAACTGGGGAAACAGGAATATATATTTTATGGAGTTTTCCAAATAATTTGCCAGTAGTCTCACTTCCAACTAAGAATAGGTACAGAAATGCTGATGGATGTGCAAGAACTAGCATGTGTGTGGTTTAAGGGATAAGCTGTGGAAAAAACTATATCATCAGGAGTTAGATTTGGGACTTATATACCCACTATGACTCCTTGTTCCATGCTGTAATAGGATTTCACATTATCTAGCCAGCCTGCAGCCCAGGATCATGAAAAGTTCATGTGTATGAAACATCTGTTTTATCATTCATGACAATAACTCAAACAGCAGATAATTTACTCCAGCACTTTCTTCACCATGCTTCTCCACAGGAAAGCACAGTGGAAACAGCTATCCCTCAGTAAGTACTTGCAGCTCCCAGGAATTCTTACACAAGGGATGACACAAGAAATGCAGGTTTGGGGCATGTTGGTGCGGTTGTGCTGTCATTTTGACTTTTTCTAGAGCAAAACTTTTAAGAAAAGCTGGGAGAGGGTTCACGCGCACTAGTGTGTATCTGAGACCATTTAATATCCTATTCCTTTTCAGAATTCCCATGCCCCAGTTTCCAAGGAGACCATGTAATTGTGAGACATTGATAGTCTTTAATAGTCAAACCAGTTATCCCCAGGGTATTCAGCCCCCTGAGCTGGAAGACAGGGATGGAGAGCAGAATAAATCCCCCATAATTCAGGAGGAAGCAGTTTACGACCTGCTACACCACCTGGACACGTACAAGTCTATGGGGCTGGATGGGATGCACCTGAGAGTACTGAGGGAGCTGGCAGAGGAGCTTGCCAAGCCACTCTCCATCATTTATCAGCAGTCCTGTTTAAGGGAGGAGTCCCCAGACAGCTAGAGGCTTGTCAATGTGACACCCATCTACAAGCAGGGCTGGAAGGAGGATCCAGGGAACTACAGGCCTGTCAGCTTGACCTCGGTACCAGGGAAAGTTATGAAGCGGTTCGTCTTGAGTGCACTCACCAGACATGTGCAGGACAACCAGGGGATCAGGCCCAGCCAGCATGAGTTCATGAAAGGCAGGTCCTTCCTGACCAACCTGATTTCCTTCTATGACCAGGTGACCCACCTGGTGGATGAGGGAAAGACTGTGGATGTTGTCTACCTGGACTTCAGCAAAGCCTTTGACATTGTCTCCCACAGCATTCTCCTAGAGAAGCTGGTGGCTCATGGCTTAGACAGGTGTACCCTTCGCTGGGTAAAAAACTGTCTGGATGTATGAGCCCAGAGAGTTGTGGTCAGTGGAGTTAAATCCAGTTGGAAGCCAGTAACAAGTGGTGTTCCCCAGGGCTCAGTTCTAGGGCCGGTCTTGTTTAATATCTTTACCAATGATCTGGACAAGGGGATTGAGTGCACCCTCAGTAAGTTTGCAGATGACACTAAATTGGGTGGGAGTGCCAACCTGCTTGATGTTAGGAAGGCTCTGCAGAGGGATCTGGATAGGCTGGATCAATGGGCCAAGGCCAACTGTATGAGGTTCAACAAGGCCATGGGGCATTGGTGAGGCTGCACCTCAAATGCTGTGTTCAGTTTTGGGCCCCTCACTACAGAAAGAGCATTGAGGTGCTGGAGCATGTCCAGAGAAGGGCAGTGAAGCTGGTGAAGGGTCTGGAGCACAAGTCTTATGAGGAGCGGCTGAGGGAACTGGTTTTCTTCAGCCTGGAAAAGAGGCAGCTCAGGGGAGACCTTATCGTCCTCTACAACTAGCTGAAAGGAGGGTGTAGTGAGGCAGGTGTTGGTCTCTTCTCCCAAGTAACAAGCAATAGGACGAGAGGAAATGGCCTCAAAATGCATCAGGGGAGGTTTCGATTGGATGTTAGGAAAAATTTCTTTACTGAAGGATTGGTAAAGCATTGGAATGGGCTGCCCAGAGAGGTGGTGAAGTCACCATTCCTGGAAGTGTTCAAAAAACCTGTAGACGCGGCACTTCAGGACATGGTTTAGCAGGCATGGAGGTGCTGGGTTGATGGTTGGACTTGATGACCTTGGAGGTCTTTTCCAACCTTAATAATTCTATGATTCAATGGTTCTATGAATACAGAGGGCTGATACCTTTGTCATTTGATGGCACAACTCTTTCCTAGGCATCTCTCCTAGATGAGATGATCCTAGAAATGATCCTACAAATATTTCTTCTTAGTATCCTCATCCTGGTGAAAATGAGTTGGTAGAGGATCCTGGTTCCTCGCAGTCTCCAGAGTGGAGGTGAAACACAGCCTGCACTGGTAGCAGCTGGCAAGTGCATGCATCAGACAGATGGTCTATGAGGACATCCATAAGTGAAAACTAGGCCAGTTTGCTGAAGGTACATATAAAAGAACTGCTGGAGCAGGTAGGGACAAAATTGTAAAGGCCAAAGTACAGAATGAAATACAACTAGCAAGGGACATGAAAGGCAACAAAGAGCTTTCTATTAATATTTCAGCAGAAGGAGGAAGATGAAGGAAGAAGCTGTCCTCTGCTTAGTGAGAAAGGAGAGCTAATAAAGCCTGGAGGGCTGAAGTGGTTAATGCCTTTCATATATCAGTCTTTGCTAAAACTTCTGTGAGGCAGTGACTAATATGCTAACACCAATGAGTGGGAAGGAGGAATTCAGTCTACAATAAGCAAAAGGCAGGCTAAGGGAATTCATTGAAAAGGCATATTTTTATGTTCAAATCAGAGAACTGGCTAGTCACTGTCTTGAAGGATATGTGAGACTTAAGAGGGAGAGAAAAGAGAAGATATGGGTCTATTGATGTGGAGGAAAAGGAAGAGCTAAGGAATTATCAACCAATCAGCATACTTTCAACACCTAGAAAGATATTGAAACAACAAGTGGAACAGACCATTTTTGAACACTTTGAAGATCAGAAGGAGCTTAGTAACACCAAGCATATGTTAAAAACAAATCATGATTAAAAGAACACCAGATCTGTGACAACAGTCCTGAGCTCTGCAAATGTAAAGACTGCACCTTGTAACTCAGTAGAAAGGAAAAGCTAAATCAAAAAAGCTGCTGGAGTTGGAACAGCGTGAGAAAGGCCTTTTGATTCACAGGAATCAGCTCCCAGAGTCCTCAACCTGTGATATCCCAAGTCACATTGGTCCCTTCGGAACTTTAAGTCAACAGACTCCTCCCTTGTCAAGTAAGGAGTTTATCATGACAGCATTAGGGAAGAAAATGATTTTGTGGAACATGGGGAAGAGTTTTCATTTTTGGCATCTAATGGTGCTACTAATGTCAAGTTGAGTTCCAATTTACAAATAATACGTCCAACCATCTCAGTGAAACTGGATGCTTTTCAGGGCTGATGGATGTACAGGTTGCATTTTTAGCTTTCCTTTTTTTTTAAAAAAAAGAAAAAGAACACTGGCCACAGTTTTTTGCTAATTGTGGGGGATACAGGATGTACCCTCTGTATATTTTTCCAGTGCTTAAAACCAGGAATTACTAATGCAGTCTCAGGAGCACAGTGCTGTGGATCCCATGTGGGGGTATTCTCCTTTTCCTTCCCCCCTCCTGTGCTGCGCCTGTCTCACACACTGTCCCAAAATATATCCTCCTTGTCCAAATTCCCTTTGGGAAGCCTGTCCTGGCTGAACATGTGCAGTTCCTCAGGGACTCAACAATTTTAAGCATGATTAAAGGGAGAGGGACCAAAGCCATGTTAAAGGGAAAGAAGTACTGCCAGAACCCGTGAAACCATTTTATTACTTGATGAAGAAGGAAAGCCTTTGCTGGATCAAAGTAGACATCAACTGCAGCAACCTTTCCCCTGAGCGTGTGGGTTCAGAGCCTTGTTTCAGCTTGTTCTTCTCCTTTTCCCTCAGGACGAATACCAGTCTATATCACCCCTCATCTGCTCCAAAAGGCTGACAAGAGGAAGAGGAAGGAAAAATAAGCCCAGAAGGAAACAGTGATTACTCTGTGCGGTGCCCTTAGTCCAGGAGAGGATGAAAAGTTTTGTCATGCTAGGCAGGGATGGAGCAAGGCGAGCACTGATCACAAACAGCAGAGCTTGGGGCAGTGACCTGCTGTGGCACTCCGGCTGTGATACATCACCTCCCGAGCCCCGTTCCCTTTTTTTGCCTCGGGAATGCATCCTTCAGGTTGGCAAACGGTGATGCTCCAAATGAGATCAGGAATCAAAATCATAATGCTCCCAGTTATGTAAAACTGATAACAAAAGCTAGCAGGCATGGTGCTGAACACTCTCCAGGGCATGGAAAACTAGTTTATTATCTCCATTATAATCTTTTCTAAATGCTTCAGATACAATTAACAATGGTAATAAAACCACATATATCCTGAATGCTCTCCATAGCTAAGACCTCCTTCTGCTGAGGTCTCTAAACCAGCCCATATCAGACCCTCAATTTATTCACCTTCTTGAGGCAGAACCACTCTATATCCATGGGATGGTGGCTGTATCTTTGCACTTTGAAAGATTCCAGGGAGAATTTTTGACGGACTTAATATTTTACTTCCTAAGGTGGTAGTGTGACGATGGATACCTTTGTTTTTTGGATGGATACCCTTTTTGCTATTATAACTGAGACTAAATTAAGGAAAAATATTGGCATGGGCTGGGAGGAGAGTAATTTTAAAGTGCTGCTTGCAAGAACTAAAAATATAAAAATATGAGAACTTGAGAGCATGTGGTCTATGTGTGCCTAAAGTAGCAGTATTTTTGTGAGCATTATATCAATAAAGCCACTTTCCCCACAGATTTGTGTCTGGTGGCTGACTGCAAACTCCAGCTGAAGTTGTTTTCCTGCAGTCGGCTGGCTGAGAGGTCTCAGCTGTGTGGCTTCTCTGGCGTCTAATAGTGCATGAGTAAACACTCCCCTTTTCCCAAAGGTGTGATATTCCTATGGCCTCTCTCCTCTTCCTCGGTGCCTCCTTTCACAAAATGCACAGGAAAGTGGTTTCATCAGTGAGATCTCCCTCTTTCTGTCAAATTTGGCTTGATTTTGGCCAAGAGGCTCAAAAGTTACTGCAAAGGGACAGAGACATGAACACGTACGAAGCGATTGCATAAGCTCCATTTCCCCAGGAAACAGAGACTGAAAGCAGCTCTGTTGAAAGAGAAACGTTTACTAACCAAATACCAAAGGAAACTTTGAATAAAATGTTGCCAGAGTTAGAAGCAGAATTTGGATACTCGGGCCATAGAGGGAAAACTGGTCCTTGAATATTTCGTGTTTCAAACAGGTTCGATCTCTTGGGGATCTTTTAATAACTTTTCTAAACATCTCTTAAGGTTTCTTTCTTATTCTCTTTAATTAATAAAAAAAATATTTTACTGCATTTATTAACAAAATATTTTAAAACCAACACAGGGACTAGAAGGGTAGACCTGTCTGTCTGAGATAGGAGATGGTTATGTTTTATGGTGTTCATTATTCTACAATTAATGCAATTTCATTGGCTTGCTTGGTTTTTTTTTTTTTCCCAACCAAAGACATGTATAATCTAACTCAAGCTTGGAAATTCACTGACATATTTACAGTGCTGGCAAGCACTGTATTGAAAGCACAGATTGAAAAGGTCAAATCTGATCCCAGTCTTACCTAGACCCGACTGGGAGTAATGATGCTGGCCACAGTGAATTTCCAGCAGAACAGAGGAGATTTCCTTGCATAGCAAACTCCATCCCAGAGACCGGAACAATATTGCTGCACTAGTAGGAGGAAAAAAGGCCCAGATGAATGAATAGTTGTGTAATTCTGTGGTCACTGGTCTAGAGAATAGAAATACCAGGGTGTGCACATTAAATGCAGTGGGTGAAGTCATTTCTTGGAGCACGTCGTAAAATTACTTGTCAAGAAGATCGTGATATGAAGGAGGCCAATCTACGAAGGGAGCAGACTGCGCCGCTTCAGGATTGTGTGCAATATTTGTTGGGATTCTTCATGCTTTCATCCTTTCATAGTTTGTTAGTCAATATATTTTCCTCTCTTTTTGTGTGCATCAAGAAAAACATCTGCAGGAGGCAAACCCAAAGCTTAATTCTTCCCCTGCGCTTCCTGCATTTGTTCAAATAGTTGAACTAATATTTATGAATAATGCATTGCATCCATGAATGCCACAAATCAATGCAACTCCAAGGGCTTCATTTTTGTACCAGCTGAGGCTCAGACTCAATATGTGTTATTAATCCAGCTTTTTTATTGGTAAGCAAATATTATGTAAATCTTTATTTCCAGAAGACTACTTCTCTACAGCAAGGATTTATCAGAGCTTGTTCATATTTCTGGAAGGTTCCGGATTCTCTGTGGCCTGTTCATTTTGGTTATTAATTATTCTCAGAGCTTGGCATCTTATTTGTGGGTTGGTTTGTTGTGTTTTGGTTTGGTTTTTTTTTTCTTTTTTATTCTAAGTTCTGCTTGAAATCTTTCATTAAGAAACCAATTTTTTTGAGAACAGATCAGAGACAATTTCTCAGGAAAAACACTGGGCACCCCAGATTACTGCTACTGCTGTCACGAATGCCTGGTACTCATTCAAAACCATCAGGATATCTTTTTTGCCCACATAATGGCCACATAAATGTCCAACGGGAATTTATGAGAATTTAAAAATAGATGAACACAATGGTCAGACCGTTGCTTTTGAGAGCAATGAAGAAAACACAGTATCTGAAGTACTGGCATCAATACTTGAAAATGTAATATAACATGTATTTGTAAATTGATATATAGTTCTAAATTTTTTTTAAATGGGAACTTACAAAAACTAGTATTTTAATGGCTTGGTATTTTGCTACTGTAATTCAAACCCTCATGTTTTCGCTCACAGCTCAGCCGCTGTCAGCCAGATTAATACTGCTGAAATCAACAGTCGCACAGATTGACACCGGCTGAAGACCTGTCCTAATAAATCTGAGTCTATTTATGGGGGATGAAACCACAACCACATCTCCCCAAAGTGAGCATTCTCACTCGAATATAAATGGTTTTGGCTGCATGAATGAACCAAATATTGAAGGTTCCATTTTTCAGACTTAGCTGCGGCTTCACCCGTACCAGCGGGTCTGATTTATACCATCTTCTTGGAGGAATAATCACTCAGTCCTGGAGTGCTGACAGTCAGGCTGGTTTACCTGAACTAGCTGATTTTCTTTTTGGCTGTTGGGTGTATTATCAGCCTTACGAGTATGCCGGCACGAGGAGTACAAGCCAACACAGCATTGGGCATACTTACTCAGTAATGGAAACCTGGCTTGAATAACATTTCAAGGTACCTCCCTTCACCCGGCATTTTTTAAGGGACTGAGGGAATCCAGTGGTAGATTTACCACCTTAGCTCCTCGCTGGTACCTTCTGCATCATGGTACCAAGGGTACAAGGCTGAACAGGAGCAAAGGAGCTTTTGTCTCACTATCCATATTGTGATTCCCATCCATCTTCTTCTTTGGAAAGACTGTTTAGGCAGCACAAGAGTGAGTCCTCCTGCTGTATTGCAGCTTCTTGCACTCTGTGGTGTCAAGTCTCATCCGCAAAGACCAGTAACTCTGTGGAAATGAGATATTCACCTGTGTTGAAGTGGGGCCGGCTGAGTGCTCAGATGCTTGATGTTATCAAGAGTCAGCTAAATAAGATGTTTTCATACTCTTGTTTCTAAAGCTGCTTTGATATTTCAAAGGGCCAGGCTGACATAACTCCCCATCACCTAAGCGGTAATAACAACAACAATAATAGATGGTGCAGTCTCAGCCCCCCCCTCCCTTCCCGTTCCAGTAGGTGCCTCCTGCAGCAGGTGAGGTTGCTGGCCTTCCTGCT